>NW_019396219.1:248650-314714 GCF_000591075.1 Eurytemora carolleeae
GGGGGGGGGGGGGTAAAACAATTACAAGTTTAACAAAGACCTAATGTAAAATTAACGCAATATTTAAAATAAAAGCCCGTGAATTAAGGGTGGTATTGGATTAGCGTTTGTTGCGTATCCGATGGCGGTTCTAAAGATGAATCCACCCGCTCTTTGGTCTTTCTTCTTCTTCTTCATGTTGATATGCCTGGCCTTGTCTTCCATCTGTGGCGGGGTGCAGACATTCCTAGCGTTCATACTCGACGAGAAACCAGAATGGACCGGGTAAGGAATATTATTAAAGGAACTAAGTACATAGAATAGACTGGGTAAGGAATATTATTAAAGGAACTAAGTACGTAGAATGGACTAGGTAATGAATATTATTAAAGGAACTAAGTACGTAGAATGGACTGGGTAATGAATATTATTAAAGGAACTATGTACGTAGAATGGACCGGGTAAGGAATATTATTAAAGGAACTAAGTACGTAGAATGGACTAGGTAAGGAATATTATTAAAGGGACTAAGTACGTAGAATGGACTGGGTAATGAATATTATTAAAGGAACTATGTACGTAGAATGGACCGGGTAAGGAATATTATTAAAGGAACTAAGTACGTAGAATGGACTAGGTAAGGAATATTATTAAAGGGACTAAGTACGTAGTTTTGGGTGATTCTCGAATTGTAGTAAGACAAGTTCATTGTCCATGAATCACAACAGTACCCTTTAACTCTTTCTTTAAGTAAAAATGATAGAGTTCTACGGCTTTTACCTCTTTTCTCTATTATCAAAATCACTATTTTCAGTTGCAGTTTTCTAGAAAAGTTGCGCATTTGTGCAGGCCGGACAATAAGGAAATTGCCCAGAATTCAAAAAGAAAAACAATGTCCTGATTGTTGCTTAGAAATAGCTGTAAAGGGTACCGCTATGAATCGGCATGCAAATTCTTAATATGTGGAGTTTTTGAAATTACATCAATAGTTTCTTTAAAGGGAGTGACCGGCAACGTATGTTAGTTGCAGAACTGAGAACGTAGTATTTTGGAGAATTGTTTAGGATTCATTTGAAACATATAAAACGTTTTAATGATGTATAATTAGCGAGTTTGAGCCAAATTCGACGTTGAAAATTATCCATTTGAATGTTACGTTTTGAGAATCGAATTCTAAAAATTATTAAATAACGACGACCAAAAACTTTAATAAAAATTTTACAGTAAACAAATTAGTTGTTTAGGAACAGGTTAAGAAAATAAGAATTTACTCTTATCATCGTAATTTTAATCAGTTATTGGTTTCTGTAATGTCTCATTGTTCACAAACAGTTTCTGTAGATTTTCTTGAATTTTTATTGAAAAGACGACATTTAAAGAATTTGTAGAAATCTGCAAACAAATTCGTAAAGAATAAGAAATTTAATTTAACAATGAAAAAGAAATTATTGATTCTATCATTGATTTATTGACAAATTTCTATTGAGAAATATGTTCCTAAACATCTATTTAGTTTATTGTAGAATTTTGATAAATGTTTCGTCGTCTTTATTTAACAATCAAAAAATTGATTCTCAAATCGTAACCACCCAAATGGATGATTATGAATGTCGAATTTGCGCTCAATCTCAGTAATTATACATCATTAAAACCTTTTATATGTCACGAATGAAATCTAAAAATTTTTCCACAATACTACATTCCCAGTTCAACTACCATACATTGCCGGTCACTCTTTTTAAATTTAAGAATTAGATCCAGTGATCCAAGGTTGCAAGTTTGAAAATGAATCATATTCAGTATTTGTGATTTATGACACAAATTTAAATTATGAAATTTTCCCTGTGATAGTTTTTTGTTTAATATCTGTTTTTTTTTAATGTAGGAAGCGTATATATATCGTAGTTGGATCATGCTTCTTCTTTTTCCTGTGTGGAGTACCAATGTGCACAACAGGGGGAATTCATCTTTTTCAAATATTTGATCAAAGATGTACTTCCTCCCTCTTACTTCTCTGCTTTGTAGAGGTAACAATACTTCCTCCCTCTTACTTCTCTGCTTTGTAGAGGTAACAATACTTCCTCTCTCCTACTTCTCTGCTTTGTAGAGGTAACAATACTTCCTCTGTCCTACTTCTCTGCTTTGTAGAGGTAACAATACTTCCTCTCTCCTACTTCTCTGCTTTGAAGAGGTAACAATACTTCCTCTGTCCTACTTCTCTGCTTTGTAGAGGTAACAATACTTCCTCTTTCCTACTTCTCTACTTTGTAGAGGTAACAATACTTCCTCTTTCCTACTTCTCTGCTTTGTAGAGGTAACAATACTTCCTCTGTCCTACTTTTCTGCTTTGTAGAGGTAACAATACTTCCTCTCTCCTACTTCTGTGCTTTGTAGAGGTAACAATATTTCCTCTTTCCTACTTCTCTGCTTTGTAGAGGTAACAATACTTCCTCTCTCATACTTCTGTGCTTTGTAGAGGTAACAATACTTCCTCTCTCATACTTCTGTGCTTTGTAGAGGTAACAATACTTCCTCTCTCATTCTTCTGTGCTTTGTAGAGGTTACAATACTTCCTCATTTCCAGTACTCCTGTTTCCTTTATTTTTTGTTTAGACTCCTAAAACAAAAACTTCTTACATTTTCAAATATTTCACTTAGTTAATATTTAACTTCTGAACTTACAGTTGAGCCGCAGAAGGGGTTATGAATACTTTTAAACATTTACATTTGATCGTTGTAACTTTGTTTGGTTTATACATAACAGTTCTTTTATTTCAGATGGCATTGGTAGCCTGGGTGTATGGATATCAGAAGTTTCTGGGAAATATTGAAGAAATGGGAATACAACTTTCTAAACCAATCAGGAAACCTTGCTTTACCATTTAAACCTCTATCGGAGGTTTACGTCCTTGGGGTATCATTTAATCCCAGGGGGTTTCATTTCCATTGGTTGAATTTTTCCAAATATATTCATTTGTATAAAGACCTGAATAAATAAGTTTTATATTAGCGGGGTTTAATGAAAATTGTTGCATTCCAAAAAACAATTATAAAGGAATGAAAATTTGATGGATAAATGAATAATTGGTCTTTGATTCTGAATGGTGTTAATCTTCTACAGGAAGGAGATACAAACTAAAATTAATCTTGACTAAAAGCTAAAAAGAATATATTGACTTTAAAGGATTTAAATTAATTTGAATGTTGACGTTTTTCTGTTTTCAAAAGTTTTAAATTCTTACATTTTCCAACATTCTCTTTGTATATCAACGCAAGTCACTTTATTAAAGAAAAACCACATTTGAAAATAATCAATTTATAGCCAAAAAAACAAGGATCTTTCTCGTTAAAAATTACTCTCTCTTTTATTATAAATGATAACATTTATAAGATACCTTATTTAACTTGAAATGTCAATTTTTAATCTTATCAAAAAAAGTTGAGGTTATTGTGTAAAGATCAATGTGGATTGTACTGTGGTGTGCAGTCTGTCCAATCATAATTCTGTTTATTGTTGTTCTTAAATGGGTCAGCTATAAACCTATGAAGTAAGATTTTAGATTTTTCAAATATTATTTCAAAATGTCGGTACAAAAATCTGCTTTTATAATATATATGCCTAGTTAGAAATATGAATTTTTTTTATATGTTTACTTCTATGTGTTTACTTCTATTTGTTTACTTCTATGTGATAACTTCTATTTGTTTAAATCTATTTGTTTACTTCTATTTGTTTACTTCTATGTGTTTACTTCTATTTGTTTTCTTCCATTTGTTTAATTCTACTTGTTTACTTACATTTGTTTACTTCTATTTTTTCACATCAATTTGTTTAATTTGTGTTCCTCTATTTAATTACTTCTATTTTTCACCTCAATTTGTTTACTTTTATTTGTTTACTTCTATTTGTTTACTTCTATTTGTTTACTTCTATTTGTTTACTTCTGTTTGTTTACTTCTATTTGTTTACTTCTATTTGTTTACTTTTATTTGTTTACTTCTATTTGTTTACTTTTATTTGTTTACTTCTATTTGTTTATTTCTATTTGTTTACTTCTATTTGTTTATTTCTGTTTGTTTACTTCTATTTTTTTACTTGTATTTGTTTACTTCTATATGTTTACTTTTATTTGTTTACTTTTATTTGTTTACTTTTATTTGTTTACTTCTATTTGTTTATTTCTATTTGTTTACTTCTATTTGTTTACTTTTATTTGTTTACTTTTATTTGTTTACTTCTATTTGTTTATTTCTATTTGTTTACTTCTATTTGTTTACTTCTGTTTGTTTACTTCTGTTTGTTTACTTGTATTTGTTTACTTCTATATGTTTACTTTTATTTGTTTACTTCTATTTGTTTACTTCTATATGTTTAGATTTAACGATGATTATGAGTACCCAGCTGGAGTGCAAGCTGTTGGATGGATATTTGAACTTCTACCAACAGCTATTACAGTTGGATACTTCTTTTTCTCATTGTACAAGTAGGTTTATATAGTCTTTCATGTACATTGTACTGTGTGTACAGATCGCTGTAATGTGTAAATTCCAGTGCATTGGAAGAACCAACTGATCACTAAGCGGGAAATTCAAGAGATTATTGTTGAACGAACTTCCGAGTTTCCTTTTTGGGTCTTTACATTTAATTGTTTAGATTAACATCAAGAAATAGAAAATAATGAGAGACTACAAAACTGACCATATATAATAATAATAATCCTCTTTTTTAGAGCTCACAAATATGATTTATAAATAGTATCCATGAGAGTTTTCATTATTTAGGTCTCTTTTAAGCTTACAAATATGATTTTAGGAATAGTATCCATGAAAGTTTTCATTATTCAGATCTCTTTTAAGCTTACACATATGATTTTAGGAATAGTATCCATGAGTTTTCATTATTCAGATCTCTTTTAAGCTCACAAATATGATTTTAGGAATGGCATTCATGAGAGTTTTCATTCTTCAGATCTCTTTTAAGCTCACAAATATGATTTTAGGAATGGTATCCATGAAAGTTTTCACTATTCAGGTCTCTTTTAATCTCACAAATATGATTTTAGGAATAGTATTCATGAGAGTTTTCATTATTCAGGTCTCTTTTAATCTCACAAATATGATTTTAGGAATGGTATTCATGAGAGTTTTAATCCATCTCCTTCCTGGGAACTCACAAATGCAAGCTTAGCATTGCGACTCAAAAAAACCAAGGCAAATAACAATACATTTTTATTTTGACAACTCAATTACTTAAGCATTAAAAGAGTTTATTCAAGACAAAATCTAAATTAGACCTGAAATTAGACCTGAAATTAGACCTGAAATTAGACCTGAAATTGTTTCAGGTTTTCAAGTTGTCATTAAAGTTTAAACCTTTGTGGGCAAAATAATGGAATTAACGTTAATTTTACAGTCTAATTAAATCATGAAATTTTATTAATTCTTGAAAAATCAATCAAGTATTTTTTATTTAGGACAATGAAGCATTCTTTGATGAAACAGTGTACAAAGTTACAGCCTCGCCGAAGAAAGAAAAAATGACGGAACTTTAAATATTTAGTTTATTTTGTTCAACTCATCAGATTATCTTCTTATCAGCTCAACAGTTTATCTCCTGATCAGCCCATAAGCTCATCAGCTTATTTACTAATCTATTGGTTAATTCATCAGATTATCTTCTTATCAGCTCAACAGTTCATCTCCTGATTAGCCCATAAGCTCATCAGCTGATTTACTAATCTATTGGTTAACTCATCAGATTATCTTCTTATCAGCTCAACAGTTCATCTCCTGATTAGCCCATAAGCTCATCAGCTTATTTATTAATCTATTGGTTAACTCATCAGATTATCTTCTTATCAGCTCAACAGTTCATCTCCTGATTAGCCCATAAGCTCATCAGCTTATTTACTAATCTATTGGTTAACTCATCAGATTATCTTCTTATCAGCTCAATAGTTCATCTCCTGATCAGCCCATAAGCTCATCAGCTTATTTACTAATCTATTGGTTAACTCATTAGCTCATCACCTGATTTACTAATCTATTCATCTGATTAAAAACCTATCTGTTCATCTTATTATAAGCCAATCACCTCATCATCTTATCAGCTCATCATCTCATCAGCACATCAATTCATCCATCAGCTCATCAGCTCATCAACTCATCAGCTCATCAACTCATCAGCTCATCAACTCATCAGCTCATCAGCTTATAACTCATCAGCTTATTAGCTCATCAGCTCACCAGTTCAACGGCTCATCAGTTTATAAGCTTTTCAGCTCATCAGCTCACCAGTTCAAGGGCTCATTAGTTTATTAGCTTTTCAGTTCATCAGCTCACCAGTTCAAGGGCTCATCAGTTTATCAGCTTTTCAGTTCATCAGCTTATTTGCTGAAGCTTATCAGCTCATTAGTTTATCTTCTCATCAGCTGCTGCTGCTGCTAATAATAATAATAATAATAATAATAATAATAATACTAATAATAATAAAAATAATAATAATAAAAATAATAATAATAAAGAAATCTAAGTAAAAGTCTAGTTTATTAGGCACCTTTTTGTTAGGATGTTACTTACAGATTATAAAAAATAAATAAAATCTAAAAAGTCCGGAGAAATTTTTTTTAAAATACGACAACCTGATTCTGACAATTCCGGCGTAGATTTTGTTTAATATTCTTTTTTAATTCTTTTTATTTAATAGAAAAGGTTATACTGAGTTATAATTGTTTTTTGTTTCTGTTCTGTATTTTTATCTCTTATTAAAATCACAACGTATTGACGGAGAAAGGTTAGATCAGAACTTCTGAATACAAAAGCGCTAATCTACAACGCCTAGGACTCGTATCCACAATGAAAACTAAGCGATTCAGTGCTTAATCCATTAAAAACAGCTGACTTTTATTCTTCCCATCTCAATTGACCGATAGAACATTTCGTTGCTTCTACTAAGTCGACTTGGTCAACCCTATAAAGATATTGAAAAGGATTAACTTAATCCATCGTCCTACAACAGTTACGGATTAGGCCTAAAGAGATGTTGAAAATGATTAACTTAATCTACCATCCTACAACAGTTACGGGTTAGGCCTAAAGAGATGTTGAAAATGATTAACTTAATCTACCATCCTACAACAGTTACCGGTTAGGCCTAAAGATATGTTAAAAATGGTTAACTTAATCTACCGTCCTACAACAGTTACCGGTTAGGCCTAAAGAGATGTTGAAAAGGATTTACTTAATCTACCATCCTACAACAGTTACAGATTAGGGATGAGGGGATTAACACTATGTGTATGCACTTACATAAGCCGAGTGCAAAACTAAAGAATGCTAAGCTAGCTGTAGCTAAATATTTCTTTAATAAAATGAATTTAGAGTTAAATTAACCTAATCTCAGACTTTTACATAATCTCATAAAAATGGGTAATGTGAATGAATAAACATTCGCCGAAACATTTTCCAGAGAATCATGATTGATTGATAGATTATGATGAGAAACTGCGGGGGTTTCCCGGGTATAGATATTTAAGCTACAGCTTAATATAGAGGTTTAAATTCAGTCACGTGAGCGGTATTTAAGCTGACACTTAATATTTAAACTGTAACATTTCGTTCTTTAGTTGGACTCAGATCTTTATTTTTAACTTTTAGGACTAAATCTTTTAATTCGTTGTAAAAAATCTGTTTATTTCGTATATTTAATTTAGCTTTCTGTACAAAGACAAGTTTGCAAGATTGCACTTAACAATAAACCTATTAACCCGTCAAACAAAGAGGTTTTGTTAAGTTGTATATCTATCTAAGATTTAAAGTTAAAAAAGATAAAAAAACTAGCTGAAAAATGTATATAGCTGAAAAATGTAGATAGCTGGAAAAATGTACATAGCTGGAAAAATGTACATAGCTGAAAAAATGTACATAAATGGAAAAATGTACATAGATGTAAAAATGTACATAGGTGGAAAAATGTACATAGATGGAAAAATGTACAAAGATGGAAAAATGTACATAGCTGGAAAAATGTACATAGCTGGAAAAATGTACATAGCTGGAAAAATGTACATAGATGGAAAAATGTACATAGATGGAAAAATGTACATAGCTGGAAAAATGTACATAGATGGAAAAATGTACATAGCTGAAAAATGTAGATAGCTGGAAAAATGTACATAGCTGGAAAAATGCACATAAATGGAAAA
Source organism: Eurytemora carolleeae (assembly GCF_000591075.1). Lineage (NCBI taxonomy): Eukaryota > Metazoa > Arthropoda > Copepoda > Calanoida > Temoridae > Eurytemora > Eurytemora carolleeae. Next base: position 256,834 of record NW_019396219.1, read on the forward strand.
ATGTACATAGCTGGAAAAATGTACATAGCTGGAAAAATGTACATAGATGTAAAAATGTAGATAGATGGAAAAATGTACATAACTGGAAAAATGTACATAGATGTAAAAATGTATATAGCTGGAAAAATGTACATAGCTGGAAAATGTACATAGATGGAAAAATGTACATAGCTGCAAAAATGTACATAGATGGAAAATGTACATAGATGGAAAAATGTACATAGCTGGAATCTAATAATCCTTAATAACTAAAAAAAGATATTTTGATTTCCGAAAAAGTTTCGGTTTTTAGTGCAGATTTCCTAAATTTAAATTATAAAGACAATTAACGCTATAACTGGAAGAAGCGTCATGAATTTCTAGTAGTAATTGTATGTATTGTATATATATCTTTATAAAAAAGAATGCAGAATTAAACTCTGGTCGTAAATTCATCTTGTGAGACATTGATGATCTTTAAATAGTCTTGACTCGACATTTTCAGGTCCAAAAACAAATCTTTATCTGACTTTCTATAAATCCAGGCCTGTTCCTTTACTTAGTTATACAGGGTGTTTGGCTACTTTTATTCTACTAAACCTTACTCTGACTCCCTCCTCACTTCCCTCTACCTCCACCCCCCCCAATCCCTTCCTCAATCCCCCCCTACTCCCTGTCCTCCCTTCCCGCTACCCTCTTCCTCCATTTCCTTACCTCCCTTTGTCCACAACCGTTAACTACGACCCTTCGTTAACGACCATTACGGCGGCTCTTTGAAGAGAAAATCCTAGGTAAGAAATCATTCAAATTATTTGCAATTAAATATATATAAATATATAAAAAACACATTGAAGACAACATTCATAACCTTATCTTCCTGAAAAACTAAAAAAATAGTTGTCAGAAAACTTGATAGTTTTACGATTTTTAAAAAAATTAATAAAAAAACTAATGTTTTCAAAACGGATCGTTTTCTTTCCTTGAAAGTTCAAAACGAGTGGTTCGATTTCAATAAAAATAGGTTTTTTTTTCTAAAAACAGAACGATCATTTTTAGAAAAAAAAGAAAAGAAAAACAATAGTTTTATTTATTAATAACCATAGATACACATAAACATAAAAATTCATAAATAGCTGTCAATTAAAAAAGCTTCTCTCCTTGATTGTAAACTTGTAGTTCGAAAAAAAGCTTGTTAACAATCAAAACTCAAATAAAAAAGCCGTCTTCGTTGATGTTGGTATTGATATAATCAGCAACCACAATGAATATAAATATTAGATCAGTATCCACTGAACATTTTAGTACACAATGAATGATTTCTCAAACAATCAACTCTATATTTCTTTAATTTTATATGCGGTCTGCTTTTCTGTAATGATAAATTAAACATTTAAGGTATTCAAAATTTTGTCCAGAATCAAATCTAAATTGATGTGATTTAATCAAACCACTAAACTTTCTGACCATTCATTTCCTTGTCTTTGCTCCATAAAACTGCAAATAACTTTATTAACTTTGTTTGGTCCAATAAATAATTTAAACAAATCTCGTCTTCTCTAATGAATAAAGGCATCTTTTGCTTGCTTGGAAGTTTCATTCCATTTAATCAATCATATTTTTAACCCAAATTCCAACATTTATTCAAAGTTTTTTCTTAGTTTATGATGCAACAAAAGACGACATTAGATTTTATTTTTTAACGTTTTATATTGGATATATTCAGTGTACTGCCCCTTTCACTGCCTAAAATGTTACTCCGTACCACTTTAAATAACATATTTGACTACATCTGAAAATTTTCATTAACGATTATTGGCTATTTTTCATACAAAAGAGATGCGTATCTTAAATTCACAAATTCAGGGTTATTTCAACAAAAGATACTTTTATCCAACAAATTATCAAATAAATTTGTAAGTACAATTTAATCTATACAATTTAATCTATATACAAATTTAGCTTGTCTGTTTCACATAGATTCAGCTTGCTTATAAAAAGTCTCATTAATTTTTAAACAGTGTCGACTTTGAAATGTCACAAAGCCAATTGGGCTTTGATTTTACCGCTCTAACTCACTTTAGCTTTTCTGTAGCCCTTTACATGTACATTTTAGCATCATGAAGCACTGAACCGATCAGGCCCAAATTTTGTGTGGGACCTCACGCCCAGAGAAGGTTTATGTATGATCAAAATTTTGAAAATTCACAAAATTTTTGTGAAAATCCGTGAACTTTTTTTGTTTTTGTTTTACGATGTACACAAAGAGATAATGTTCACATTTAAGGAGATGGGTGCGAAGCGCCTTCAAAGAATAGTATTGTTAATTTGTATTCACTATTGCAGTTAAATAACTGCAATTTTAATGTTGATTGTTAAACGCTCAAGCAAACAAAATAACTGAAAATAACCAATGACGTCAAATACAGCTGCAACCAAAGAGAATAGAATATATATTAGAGTGGAATTTACTACAAAAAAGAGTAAAACGGCCATTTTGTTGTACTGTTTCCATACTGCAGGTGTACTTCACATATTTTTGCTATATAACCTTTTGGGCCCTGGAACATAATTTTATAGAAAATCTAAAATTAATATTAAACAAAGACAGCATATCTAATGTACACAAACATGAGTTAGTATAAAATGTGAAAGTAGTATTATCTTTTTAAAAAAGATTGAATAAGTTAAGGATTTTAGTTTTATTACAGCGACATTTTCAATCAAATTCAAGGTTATCCCCCGCCCCCCCCCCCTTATAAATACGCCAGAGATGTCAGATGTCTGTTTATCATTTGTGTTATTGTTTACAATCTTTATTATTGTTGTTACGCAAAAACTAGTTATTCAGCAGTCCAAAAACGTCACAGCAAAGTTGACGGAAACCCTATCGACCCTCTCCTTCTATTCAATATTTCCTTGTAAATTTCTATTGCATTACTTTATATAGAGAGTCCTAGGCTCAGTTAAAGGTTTAAAGTTTAGATATTTGTTTGTACGTTTTTATTAACTTTTTCATAAAAGAAAAAATGCTTATTCTTTGAACAGAAATTTTTTGTGCAAAAAAAGGTGTTTCTGGTTACTAAAATACGTTAGATGTCAGGAGTTCCAATTCGAAAAAGATGATTTAGCCCAATACAAACTTGAATAATTTAGTTTTTTTCCACAAATGAATGAAAATCAAGATAAAATCTGTTTGATAGAAATAAATGACCCCCACTCCTATCTGACTAATTAATGATGAAAAATGTTGTAAGATTTAAATTGATCCTCAACTTTTTAAGCTTTACAATTAATGAGCCAAAGCCCAGGAACACTGGTACTAGAGACACAAAAAATATATAATTAAATATTGCAGTATGAAAATAACCGTCACAAATACATTATTTGTTGTACTTATATTCTTCAGTTTTCTTGTCTTTTGTGTTAAATATGCTAAAAAATCTTATCACGTTTTATAAACACCGTTCTTTGGCGTTTAATTGAGCGGTTGTTAATTGGGCTATTAGTAGGCGTTTAGGTTTATCAGTGGTCGACACCCACTTTACATTAGTATTAAATATATTCATAAAGTTGGTTAGAGAGAAAACAGAGTTAACTACGTTAAAAGTGGGACATATAAAACGGTGGAAGAGGAAGACGACTTTTATTGAAAAATTAAGATATACGTTTTTAATGCCAAACATAGACCGACATATTAAAATTTTTCCAATATATCAATGCTTTGCTCCTACTCTTAATACTGTCAAATATCTCTATGTTTGCTCTTACTCTGAACAATGTCAAATATCTCTATGTTTGCTCCTACTCTGAACACTGTCTAATATCTCTATGTTTGATCCTACTCTGAACAGTGTCTAATATCTTTATGCTTGCTCTTACTCTGAACAATGTCAAATATCTCTATGTTTGCTCCTACTCTGAACACTGTCCAATATCTCTATGCTTGCTCCTACTCTGATAACTGTCTAATATCTCTATGCTTGTTCCTATTCTGAATACTGTCTAATATCTCTATTTTTACTCTTACTCGGATAACTGTTTAATATCTATATGTTTGCTCCTAATCTGAATGCTGTCTAATATCTCTATGTTTGCTCCTACTCTGAACACTGTCTGATATCTCTATGTTTGCTCCTTCTCTATATAGTATATAATATCTGTAGGTTTGCTTCTACCTTGAACACTGTCTAATATCTCTATGCTTGCTCCTACTCTGATAACTGTCTAATATCTCTATGCTTGCTCCTACTCTGAATACTGTCTAATATCTCTATGTTTGCTCTTACTCTGAATACTGTCTAATATCTCTATGTTTACTCTTACTCTGATAACTGTCTAATATCTATATGTTTGCTCCTAATCTGAATGCTGTCTAATATCTCTATGTTTGCTCCGACTCTATATAGTATATAATATCTGTAGGTTTGGTTCTACTTTGAACACTGTCTAATATCTCTATGTTTGCTCCTTTTCTCTGATCTACGCCTGCAGATTGTTTGCTCCTACTCTGATCTGAACCTAAAGATTGTCTTATATCTTTATATTTGCTCCTACTCTGATCTGAACCTGAACACTGTCTAATATCTCTATATTTGCTCCTACTCTGATCTGAACCTGAACACTGTCTAATATCTCTATGTTAGAGTTGATTTATAATCCATCCTTGTGTTTAGTAGTTTGTTAATTAACTAAAAGATATATTTAATTAGACAGATTGGTTGCTTTGTAATTCTTAACCTACCTACACCAACACCAAAGGGGGAAATATTTGAGTGTACAATTTTGAGGGAATCCATAAGTCCATGAAACGAGATATATGCCCCCCTAGTTGAGTTTTTATTTACCTATTAGACACTTGTTAAAGTTAAAGTGTGTCTTTATACTAAATATCAGTTTCATACTCCAGAAATACGAAATTCTAAAGCAGAAAAGCGCGGTACAAAGAACAAAAAGCAAATTCTGAAGAAACAAAAACAACAATGCAGTTCTATCTAATCGAAATTAAAATAAATATCTTAAAAATTCAGTATATTTAACAAAACTTTTCATTGGTCAAAGTTGAAAATTTCTAGCTTTCTGATTGGTCGAATTCTCGAATTTTGACAATGAATCAAACATAGAAACGGTTTAGATTAAATCCATACAAAAGTTTTGAACTCCTATTAATGAGCTCTATTCTATGGTTGGGTGCCCTGTTCTAAATTCACATGAAAATTCAAAGATTGATTTTATTAGTCGGGGTTTACTGCATTTTGTTCCACACTATATAACTGGACACGATGTATAATTTCTCCATCAGTAATGTTTAATTCTATAAAACAAACGAAATTCAAAACAAAATATTTTCTAAAAATCATTTAAACATATTGAAAAGTTGATTACATGATTGCGTGTGATTATAAATATATTGTACTGTTGAATTCAAACCACAAACCTTGGCGCTGCGCGCCGCTTTGGTCAAATCATCAAAATTCAATTTAATTTCAAATGCCAGTTTCCGTTTAGTTCTGGATTTCAGGGGCGTAAACAGGTTTTTTTTAGGGGGGGGGGCGCTTTTTTATGTTTTTATGTACTATCTTAATTCTTTTAATTACTACACAATACAAAATGTATTTGACCCAATTCCCTCCCTTCTCATTTGTAGTTTGCCCCCCCCCCTTTACCTCCCTTCTTTTTGTAGTTTGCCCACCTCAATCCCCCCCTACTCCCTGTCCTCCCTTCCCGCTACCCTCTTCCTCCATTTCCTTACCTCCCTCCCTTCCTCTGTTTCCTTCCTTCCCTTCATTCTTTTTCCTCTTCCCTTTTCCTCCATCCCTATCCTCCTTCCTTCACCCTCCTTTCCCCCAATTTCTCACCGCTACCTTTTATATATTTATATATACTTTGCTTGGGTGTTTGCATCCAATTAACGGCTGAACCGATCGGGCCCAAATTTTGTTTGGGACCTTAAATAACCCTAGGGCAGTTTTATGAATGATCAAAATTTCAAGAAATAGTCTCCAACAAAATTAGATTGTCCCTAAATTTTGAAAATCTACGATTTAAAAAAAATCCGCGAACTTCTTTGTTTGTTTTTGTTTTACAATGTATACACAGAGAAAATGTTCACAATTGAAATAGAAGATGGCCGCGAAGCGCCCTGAAAGCCTAATTCTTTAAATTCTATATTTTCATAAAAAAAACTTAGAAATTGAAATTTAAAGTTGGTTTCCAAATGCTCTGTATCCTCTGGAAGAGCATTATCGTAGCTTGCAGAAAACGTTTAATAAAATTTGTTAAGATTTTGCAACAAATAAATTGGACAGAGTATTACAGAGATATTTATGCCCTTCTTTCCTTTTACTGCTTTCAACAAATTTGTTTTTATTAATGTAAATCAAATGATTTCCTGTTGATATTTTCTAATATTTGCTTCTATTTGACAATGAAAAAACTGTGAGAAAATCAAAATTAAAAAAGAAAAGCAATAAAGAAATCTGAAATTAAATATTTTAAAACAAATGGAGTAAAAAGTAAATTTTTCAATATAAATCATGTGCATTAGGAAAAAGGCATGCACTTCAAAAACACTTTTGTTGGCATTTTTATAAAGACAATCCAATCTTTGTAATAAAACAATACTTTTAGGATAATCTAAAAGGATTTACTTTAGAATAAACTGATAACTCTCTATAAAATCTATTTTTCTATTCCTTTGATCTTTGTAACCTGATTTCGTAGACCTTAGATATTTATGGTTATCATCTCTGATATTTATAAAAGCCAAAGTTGCAAATATCTAAGGTTTATTGCAAATACCTACTTCATAACAATTTTCTTAAGACGTATCTATCCAGGTCCACTCGAGGACCCAAGCTATCTTTCAAGCTATATTCGATTCAATGCTAAATCAACTAGCAAAGATCTCTGCTCGTAATCTTTCAACGAGAACGCAGACTACTTCTAATACCGTAATCAAAGCAAAGTCCTAATCAACTAACTTAGATTTCGTAGTTCATATTAGAATTGGGTTATTTACTGCCTAATGACAAGTTAAGAGCGTACAGTGCTACACATTTTGGTCGCAAAGATATTGTGATTAAAAATTTAGAGTTTATGGCGAGTGAATTAGCATTTGGTGCGCTATACGTTCGGATGCAAGAAGTTCCATATACAAAAGGGGCAATTCCAGATTCACAATAGTACCGTAAACCTTTGTCTGATCAATCATTTACAAGACATTTAGAAGTTATTTCTATAATAAGAAACTTTATAAGACAAAGATTTCAAGGGTACCGTTGGTAATCAAACAATCCAGTTTATAAATGGAGCATCACTTGAAATTAAATCTACATTTCCTTTAATATCAATGCTTTTAAAAGTGTTTCCACGTAGCAGCAATAATTCAATTATCTATATTTAATGAGTCTATTAACGAACAGTGTGATGTAATGGACAAATTGCATGCTAGAAACAGAATCTAATTGCCAAATTATTTTTCCACATAATTTCATTTTAATAAACAAAACATGAAATCAATTTTTATATGTAATTGATATTTTATTGTATTCCTAAATATCCCCCCTCCCACACTCTCTATATTCAATAAATTGTTTTAAAGGGACTGTAAGCGTAGTTTAAAGTGACCCTCTAATTCAATACTGTTTGACAAACTAATATTTAAATTAAGGAATTTACTTCTAGCCACAAATTAAAATTTTCTATAAATACATTTTTGCAACCTAATGGTATAAATAAACCTTTGATTTTTCAAACGTAGACTATTTAATCTAACACAATTTATCTTTTTAAAACACTTTTACTTAAATTTATAGCTTCAAATATCAAAGGTCTTTAAATTGGGTTGCAAAGATATATGGATTAGAAAATCAGAGTTTGTGGCAAAAACTCAATTTTTTAAACTAAATTTGGAACTCATTGCTTGAAAAGTTTTCCAAATGATTTCTGCTTAATCTCAGCTATTTAACTTATTAAGTAGGAGTGTACTCAAAAATTAGATCACAGATTTGTTTAATTCTAAGGAACTCTTGAGGTTATGGATGACAAATTAGTTCCTAGATACTGAGATATTTGAAATTTAAACTGTGAAACTCATTACGAGAATCGTTTGCTCTCATCCGAATTATTGACTCTAAATTACTCAGCTATTTCCAGCTTTTTAACACAAGGAATTTCACATTTAGATAGCGAGGGATATTCGGAGATTGAGGACACCATGTTTGTTCGTAGATTTTAGTGTTTGTTTGTCAATTGGAATTTGGGGAAAATTAGAGAAACTTATCAGTATTTATAAAACATTTTAATGCGTCGTTTTTGAGCCTTAGATTCTCGATGTCATCTGCTGAAAACGATTTGCAAAATGTCTTACTTTATAATTTATATACTCATAACTTCTTTTCCTAGTGGTTAGAAATTGCTGTTAAAGGTTAACGCTCATTCGCATTTTAATCACAAAAATGATGTTTTTCTTTTCGCTTTCAATCTATTTTTAGAACATTATCTGCTAGCTCATTTTTCATAGATCTTTTTACACGTAGATCCAGACAGTTGTTTAAAATAAGCATACATTTTCTAGACCGGATCGACTTCGAAGTGTCTCAACCCGTTGACCTTAGCTGTTTTTACATTACCACGTTTTTGTAGCCCTAAACATGTACACAATAATTAGACTCCAGACACGAATAAACACATTTACTCAGTGCTGTCGCTTACATACATTTATAGTTTTGCTACACACTACAGTTTCAGTAGAAGTAAATATTTCCAGGTAGTGTATAGCGCCGATATAAGGAGTCACGTCTAATTGGATAATGAGCTAGATAGAAAGATAGATGTTACCGCTATGCACTTTCTATTGGTTCAGAATAGACAACAAACTCATGACTGAACCCTGATTGGATCAGGCGCTAATGGACTCGGCATACAGGAGTGTACAGTGTGATAAAATTAAAAAGTTGCTGGTCGTTATTAAAATTCTGTAAGTAAATGGTATTTGTAGAAAAACGATAATTTTTAAAATTCTATATTGATACAAAGATGCAAACTTACAAACACAGGGTTCTGCTACTTAAACAATCTAACTATTTTAAATTTTACAGAGATAATGATTTTGAATAAAAAAAGCTAAAAAGAAGATATTTATACAAACAGGAACAGTACGAAGGCTACAGACGTGTGACGGTCACCATAGTTTAGTAAAGAAGTAAATATTTCCATTTGCTGATAGCGCCGATTAAAGGATTCATAACTCTTATTGGATAATGAGATAAATAGAAAGATAGATGTTACCGTCATACTATTTTTATTGGTTCAGAATAGACAACAAACACATGACTGAACCCTGATTGGACCAGGCGGTAATGGACTCGGCATACAGGAGTGCGGTGCATGGCCAGTTCTAGAAATGATGAAGTAAAATCTGCATTTACTATAAATGTCGTATATTATCTATTTTATATAAAAAAAACAAATTTTAAAATAAATAATTTAACATTACTTATCATTTATCTGTTATATCTGAATGCTTGAATGGTGAGGCCAGGTGCTACACATTAACTAACTCAAGTATAAAAAATCATCAAAATCTTAAACATTTAAACAATTCTACATGCAGGAAAAATGAATCGTTGTAATCTTCTTGAAAAAAATAGGTTTTTAACAAAGGCTTATTAAAGGTACCATTGTAAATCTGGCATATACAGTACTGCAGGCTGAGTTACCAGTCCCTTCAAATAGTTTGCTATATGTTTACTTAAAGACATGATAATGACTTACAGTATGAGAAGAAGCTTTGTAAGTATGTAGAGAAATTATATTTTTTTTAACTGCTTTTTCTTTCTATTCCGTTTCTATAGAAACATTTAGAAAATTTCAATGAATTTAACTTAAGAAGTCAATTAACTAAATTATTTCAACTTATTTAACAAAAGATGTATTTTAAGATATGATCGGAACACATTTTTTAGAATCTGAATTTTGCTGAAAAAATATTTTTGACCAAATGAATCAAAATACTAAATACTTTTTTTCTAAACTAATAGTTTATTCTCTCAATCTTTTATTGCAACCTTGATGAGACCAACTAATTAAATTCAATTAATTAAAAAATGAATGAATGTTTATCAGTTAAATAATACTAAATTCCATTTGATCTGAATCCGTTAAAAGCGTCTATTTTTACTAATTATTCCTCTTCAACCTTATCTTAAATAAGTCCCGCCTATACACCCTTGTCAGACTCCAATATAAACCAGTGATTAATCATTCATCAACTCATCCATCCTTCTCTCCAGTATCTCTTCATCCCTTTCTTAGAGAATTATTCAATTTTTTTCAATCAAGAAAAAATCAAGAACCTATATGTAAGAAGACGACTTGAAACTCTTCAATAATGAGGATCCCGAGTTTAAGGTGAGTCTTCTGTCTTTTGTATGTCGTCTTTAAATGGAGTATTTACTTATAAATGATTTAGCAAATAAAGAATTAAGATTATGCTTGCAGAGGAAATTATAAATATAAGGAAACAGACACTATAAATTCCGTACAGTCGTCTTTGAAATCTCATCCTTTGTCGGTAACCCTGTTTAGATAAAAGGTTTCTGATCTATCTATTACTTTTTAGCTGGGTATCCAAGCTGGGAACCCTGTATAGATAAAAGTTTTCTGATCTATCTATTACTTCTTACCTGGGTTTCCAAGCTGGGAACCCTGTATAGATAAAAGTTTCTGATCTATCTATTACTTCTTAGCTGGGTTTCCAAGCTGGGAACCCTGTTTAGATAAAAGTTTTCTGATCTATCTATTACTTCTTACCTGGGTTTCCAAGCTGGTAACCCTGTATAGATAAAAGTTTTCTGATCTATCTATTACTTCTTAGCTGGGTTTCCAAGCTGGGAACCCTGTATAGGTAAAAGTTTTCTGATCTATCTATTACTTCTTAGCTGGGTTTCCAAGCTGGGAACCCAGCATTGCCGGGAAACTTATCTTTAGCTATAAAAGTTAGCTCAAAAGTTTAAATACCCCTGCACCCAAATAGATTATCAAGTACTATACCTGGCAACAGAGAAATGGACCAATTATAAACGACGTCACAAGTGTTAAATATAACAAGGAAAACAAAATGTTCTCACATAAGTTGACATGTTTTCCGAGATTAAATGAAAAAAAAAAAAAAAATGAAAATAAAGAATACATAAAATTGCACTTATTTTGCTGTGAAATAATCGCTATTATAAATATTTTGTCGGACACAAAAACTGAATTGACACTTGTGACGTCAGAATGCAGCTGTTTTGAGAGTGTACAAATTCTACGTTGCCATCTATTGTACTAGAATCTATTTGCATGCGCCGAAATAAATTAGCTGAGAGCATAGATTTATATTTTATGAGCAATAACCAATCTTAATAAACAATAGAACATGTTCTAGACTTATTTTAATATATATTAATAGCAGAGCTTGATCAGCTTAGGGGGGGGTGGGTCGAAGGGATAATATTTATAAAGGGAATAAATATTGTTTAGTCAAACAATTCTGTTAAAATTACAATTCTTTACAAATTTGAAGTTTGAGAAAAACGTGTTAAAAGTAAATATATGGAGAGATAATAGATAGATTATGTTTATACCGAATATGTTTATGGAAACACTTAAAAACAGTTTGATATTGACACTGGTAAATGTTTTAAGCAATGTTTACTTTATTTTTGGCATAAATTATTTGCACTCATTGATCGCCATGATGCATCCTTTCATCTAGATATAGATCATATATATATATATGAATATATTTATACGCATACATCTTGGGTTGGACCTGGCTAAGGCTAGGTCTGTCTATGGATAGATGGGCACATTTAGACTTTTTCATGTCGTTCGTTACTGGTCCGGTTACATAGTTAAAATCGTTGAAAAACAATTTTTCTGGTAGCCGTTCATTTTTAGCTCAGAACTGAATATTTTCCGTTCTTTCTCAAAAATTCCGTTGATTAACGATCTTTATTTATTAACCCTATCCTTTCTGGGGTACTTGAAAACTAGAATACGCTAGGGGGGGGGGTCAATTTGACCATGTTTGATGTCTAAATATGACAAATGATACGTCATTGGAAAGCTCTTATGCTCTACCTTTAGAATCAGTAATAAAATTGTCAAATTGGCAAAAATTTAATATTTTTTTGCAATATCCAGTTATATAGGAAAAATTTCAAAAAAATTTTAAAATAGACATTTTTTTATGCAATTGACCATGTTATTTCAAATATGCAAAAAAAATTTTATTTTCAAAATTTTAAATAGCCTGAGGTGTAATTAAGAAAAACTAAAAATATGCAACTTTCTTTAGACGGGTTTTATGCAAATAATTTGCAAATATTTCTTTTCAAAACTTGTGAAATATGTGTACTTATGTCATAGGCTTTCCAAAAAGCTAAAATTTATCAAAATCTGATTACTGAAAGTGGATCAAAACAAAGATTTAGTTTGTTACAGGAAAAAGTAGTCATTCAGGCAGTTAGTATAAAAGCCCGGTTTTAGACCTAGAGGGAGGGCTATGGGTTTTTAGGAAAATTCTCTTTCTTTTTAAAACCATAATTTTTTTCTTTCAATAACGGCTGTTTCTGTTTTCTACCGATTCAAATCCCTTTATTTACACTACTAGTTTTTATAGATAAAGGTATAAGAAAATCAAAAAAGACTAGAGTTCTGCTACTTAAATTTCGATCGGTGAAATAAAAATAAATGATAATGTATGAAAAAAACGAAAACGCCAAAATCAAAAAAAAAATTTAACTTGGAGGAAGAAAGTAAAAAAATAATCTTTTCAGAAAATATTTATTGCTCAACAACAAATGCAGCTGCATTTTAGTTAATAGCCAAGTTTAATTGCCCTCCATTTATAAGAAGCCTTTTCAGCAGTTTTAATTTGGTTATTTTGAATACATTAAAATTAATAGCCATGATGATTGAACAACAATTTAGTGAAAGATTCAATTTAAATCTAAGCAGCATTTGATTAGATATCTCACAAGGTGTCAAAATGTCGCCAATATCAGGTAAACATGATATTCTGTAAACCTGCAGTACATTGTACATTATTTATGGTTTAATGTTGTAGACTTATACATACTGACATTATTCATTGAAACTGCGTTTCAATTGAATACGTAGCATGATTAGATTAAATCATGTGACATACTTAAATTATGCTATAAACATGTGCGGAGATAGCTTAACTACATTATATTTATTCTTACTAATCTTATAAATACGTACATTAAACTTTAACTGTGAGGTAAATATGTAATATGATTGCATTAATCATGTGATATAAATAACAGCGTAGGTATTGTAATTACTTCAATTCATGTTAACTTATGACATCAAATATGAAATATAGTTTAGTTTACAGAGTAACTCCGTACTGTTTACTGCGAGAGAGTAAACCTGAAACCCTGTTTTAATGAACAGGTTGAATCATCCTCATCATTTGGGATCGATTCGATATATAACTTGTTGATAGCTAGGCTTTTATCCCTGTGTGGTATTTAGAGCGGATCTTCCCAATCATTTGGGATCAATATATAGATTGTTTGATAGCTAGGCTTGTGTCCCTGTGTGGCATTTAGAGCATTGGATCGTCCCCATCATTTGGGATTGATATATAGCTTGATTTATAGCTAGGCTTGTGTCCCTGTGTGGCATTTAGAGCATTGGATCGTCCCCATCATTTGGGATTGATATAAAGCTTGTTTGATAGCTACGCTTGTGTCCCTGTGTGGCATTTAGAGCATTGAATCATCCCCATCATTTGGGATCAATATATAGCTTGATTTATAGCTTATAGGCTTGTGTCCCTGTGTGGCATTTAGAGCATTGGATTAATAGCTTGTTGTATAGCTAAGATTGTGTCCCTGTGTGGCATCTAGAGCCTGAATTATAGCTTGTGATACCTAAGCTTGTGTCCCTGTGTGGCATCTAGAGCCTGAATTATAGCTTGTGATAGCTAAGCTTGTGTACCTGTGTGGCATTTAGAACCAGGTGGGCTGTGCCCTGGTTGACTTTGATAGCAGACGAGTTGTGCCTGGGTAGATACGTTTCAAGAACTTGTTATGGAGTAGGTGTTTACAACAAAAAGACACTATTTAAATTCCGCTAGGCAGAGGGAGAAGGTCTGATTTATGCATTGTTTTTTATACCTTTGGAATTAAAACGGGTGAATGTTTGAAAGATATTTTTGATAGATAGATATCTCATCAAACCAAACAGCACACACATTTAAGACCGGACTGACTTTTGAAATATCCCCTGACCTTCACCCTTGGCTTGACCTCCTTGACCTTGACTTATATTTTTTGTAGCCCTTGGCATGCTATTTCAAAGTACCAAACCAAGAGCGCTTGTTTTTGGCATATTTTACACACTCACTGCAGAATGCAGATATCATGTTATACAGTGAGAACCAGAATACGTTTAAATAGGAAGACGATATTAAAACAATATTCAATGTTCTGAAACAGAAAATATTTTTAATGTACTACCAAGTTATTAAATCGAAATTATTAATCACAATTTCTGTGTTTCATGTTTAATGAACTATCTTAAGAGATAAGTTGAGTCGAAAAGTCGTTTTCCTATTTCTGAATTTTCTGGTTCTCACTGTAATAATGAGTAATTTTAGCTCTAAACGCACAATCTCTATAGACGGTTTTCTGTAAACTCTAACTGCTGTTCCCTCTTCCTTCTTCTAATATCTTAGTTTTGCAGAATTATAGAACTAAATAATGTTAACATCAATCAAATCTTCACACACTCTTAGCTCTTCCTCTTTGTAATTTTAAATCATAATAATACAAATAATGTGCATAACTGCAGTTAAAATAATAAAATATTATGAGATTGTATAATCTTATTTATAAATTACATAAAATGATGCAAATTGAGCATTTACCATACATCTAAAACATTAGAAATCATACCCTGTGTTTTTCAAGTAAATTAAAATATTAAAGGGAGTGTTTGCGAACACTCCCTTTAAATAACAAATTAAAAATGTAAAAAATGTTGCCAGTTATTAGTCTGATTCACTTTTTATAAATATATTGTCTGGAGTGGATGGCAAAGAGTCGGATGGTTCTGTTAATTTATGGTGTTTCAACAGGTTGATTGATTTTTTTACAGGACATTCGATATTTCGGTCGCCATCTTGAAGAGAACAGCTGATTCCGGTGCACGTGGAACCAGTGCATGCTGGAGATGAAAATTTATCCCGGATTTTTTCCTCAGGTTCTTGCTTTTTCCACTTAGTACGCCTGAATATATTAAAATAATTAGTGGAAGTGACAAATATATGAAACGTTTGCAATAAAAGGGATTCTCGTTGTAAATTCAAACGACCTGCACTTACAGGAACTGTAAAGGAAAAATGAAACCTAAGCATTTTAGTAGTTGATCGAGACCGATGAGAGTTCTATTGATGTTCCTGTCTCAAGTAATTGATATAAAACTGTGTCAAATTTATACGAAAATCTAAATGTAGAAAATTAGTAGGTTTAAACGGATCATATTCAGAAAATACACAACAAATATGAAAACAATGAAATCAAAGAGGAGCCTAAGAAACTTAGGTTTGCTGCTACTACTGTTTGAATTTAATAATTTTTCATTTATGAAAGATATAATTGATAATATTATTTATATGTCCGTATCACGTGACCAGAACTCCCGCCAATGGCAGTGAGGTATACTGGTCACATGATACAGACAGAGTCACGTGATAATGATACTACACTGTCATTAGTGGGAGTGCTGGTCACATGATACAGACGTATTTATTATATTATCAATTATATCTATTAAAAATGAAAAATTATTAAATTCAAATAATAATAGGAGCAAACCTAAGTTTCTTAGGCTCCTCTGGGAAATCATTGTTTTCAGATTGGTTGTGTATTTTCTGAATATGATCCGTATAAGCGGCAAGCCTACTACTTTTATGCATTATTGATTAGACAAAGGTTTCTAGGGTACCCTTGTGAATCAAATATGCCACTATTTCAATATAGTTTTTAATAAACAATTAAAATTGTAACTTTTAATGTTAAATTCTTTAAAGGATAAAATGTTATGCCAGAAAGAAAAAGAATATATAATTTATTGCTTAACAAAGAAAAAAGTGCGTGAGTGAGGGGGGGGGGGCTTAACTGTCAAGATTTAAGACTTAAAAGAATAATGACTGGTGTTTTGATTTATTTCTTTATCGATCGCTCTATTTGAAATATAATTTAATTGCATGTTAGTTCTAAGTACTGATCATATTAATTTCAATTTAAAATATAACAATCGTTTAATGTCCGTTGAATTTAAATTTGAAATTCAGGGCTTCCGTGTCGTAATTCCTATTTAAAAAGTGTTGAATTTGTAGGTTGCAAAATCTCATGCAAAGATCAATAAGAATTTTGCAAATAATTTCTTTTAAATTAAGGATAAAAACAAGTTCTTTAGAGGTATAAAATATTCATTTGTAGGGCTAAACTCATTTGTAGGGATAAAGAAAAGTATAATTAAGTTTGTGAGTTAACATCAAAGGCCGAGGCGTTGTGACACTCGAAAGTTAACCCAGCCTTGAGACAACTTTTGAGAGCAGTCTTGATCTATGTGTGTTTGTATATGAGTGACACAGAGTAAGACTAATATCCATGAGTAGGCCGTTTTCTATATTGTGTTTTCTACTGTCTGTTGTCTACTGTGCGTTTTCTACTATGTGTTTTCTACATTGTGTTTTCTACATTGTGTATTCTACAGTGCGTTTTCTACTGTGCGTTTTCTCCTATGACATCTACTGTGTGTGTTCAACGGGGTGTGTTCAACTGTGTATTTTCTACTTGACATCTACTGTGTGTTTTCTACTATGTGTGTTCAATTGTGTATTTTCTACTTTGTGTGTTCAACGGGGTGTTTTCTTATGTGTGTGTTCAACTGCGTGTTTCTGAAGTTCCACGTTGTATACTTCGTCTAGTCTCAATTAAAGCAATATATTGTGTTGAAAAATATTATGCACCCATTTTGATGGGTAAAATATTTCAATACTAATTTGTTAAAATAATTATTTTATCATTTCTTAAAATAAAATGTATAAAACAAGATTAAGAGATAAGACAAACTTTTATATCAAAGATTTCAAGAATTCTATATATGATATACTCATACAGAAATATATGATATACTCATACAGAAATATATGATATACTAATACAGAAATTTACTAAATCATTCCAACATAAGTTTTGATTTTTGACTATTGCCTTGCTTGTTCATCTACTGATTATAATGAAGAAAAAAAAATGTGTACAAAACTGAAAACTTTAGAATGAGATATCCTTAATCCCGATTACTTAATCTGAGTATCCAATGGACAACTTTTGATTTTCTTCTTAACCCGTTCTTTCTTGGATATAGTGGAAAAAAATCAAAAACCGGTTTTTATAAATTAGAGAGTTCCTCGCACTTCTATATATAATCTTAAATGGCGCGCAAAATTTCAAATTTATCGGCTTCATATACGCGACTCTGATTGGTTGAATTTTATACAAGATTAGATTAGTCTCGATATTAAGAAAAAGAGAGGATCAAGCATTAATCTCGATATCGACCATTCTAAAGTTTTCAGCTCAGAACTCTCTCAAAATTGGACTGAAGTCAAAACTTTTGAATGTAAATCTGCGGCTCAAT
This sequence comes from Eurytemora carolleeae, assembly GCF_000591075.1. NCBI lineage: Eukaryota > Metazoa > Arthropoda > Copepoda > Calanoida > Temoridae > Eurytemora > Eurytemora carolleeae. Next base: position 274,540 of record NW_019396219.1, read on the forward strand.
CATTGATTGAAATTTTAGCTCGACGGAATAATTTAATGTTCCGTGGTGGTCTTACCCTGCATGGGTAATTTTAATCAAATGATCAAACATTTATCCTCAAATTCAAAAGTGCCCAAATTGGATATCGAGATCAAGCGTTCACAAATGAATAAGGCACATTTTCAAAATTATATCATTTCAAATTCCGAACTCCCTTGAGGTATTTCTGGTTAGAAGAAAGACCGCAATCAATATTAGTTTAACTTTTTTTACTTTATCCCTGTACATACACTGTACATACATTGTACATACACTGTACATATATTGTACATAAACTGTACATATATTGTACATACATTGTACATACATTGTGCATAACCTGTACATACATTGTTCATACATTGTACATACACTGTACATAAATTGTACATACACTGCACTGTGTATACAATGTACATACACTGTAAATATTATGAGATTGTATAATCTTATTTATAAATTACATAAAATGATGCAAATTGAGCATTTACCATACANAAAGATTGTGAACAAAGCCCTCTCCTCTCAAAATATAGGGTTACCTTAAATCCTCCCCAGCTAAAATATACTCACAAGGGTATTTTCCACATGTGAACAAAAGAAAAGTAAATTTGTTTTTGTCCCTTCTGATTTTTGTTTAAAAAAGAAACTATATGAAATAAAAGTATTTCTCAGTAATTTTATTTTAAATAAAATGTATTGAATGAGTTTAAACAAAAAGGGGGAAAAAATATCTTTTTACAGGAATTCCGTTTTTGCCACAAACTCAGATTTTCTAGTTTCATTTATCCTTGCAAAACAATGTTGTAGACCTTGGATATTTCAAACTATGATCTCTGTTAGATTAAATAGTATAAGGTTGTGTTTAGATATAGTGATTCGAAAATTTGAGTTTTTGGCAAAGATTAAATCCCTTTTGATCAAGATCACAGTTAAGTCGACAACAGATGTTAAATAAACACATATTACGTTCTTTTGAGGAGTTTCATTTTAAGAGAGATTACATTTCTTGAGATCTTTATTATTAATTTATGTCACTGAGATAATGGAAGATTTTAATCATTGTAACAAAATTTTATTTCATATGGACTGTATAGATTGCGTAAAAACGTAATACTTCAAAATTCGAAACATAATATTCCGTTTAAAATTGGTAAGGACGAAAATTTGATGAGTGAAGATAAGTTTTAAGATAAAGACTTATTTTTTACCAGGCTAAAAAAATGAGATTTCTTGGAAATTATTATTCGAAAAAAGGTTTAAATAGAATTAATTTATAAAAAAAGGTTTAACCTGCTTAATTCCGTCCGCTCTCGAGAATTTAAATATTTCTTATTTTCAAACATTTTCTCTAATTCGTAGATTTGTCTCCCCGTGAATGTGGTTCGAAGTTTTTTCTTTCGAAGGATCGAATTTTCCTCTTCAAATCTTCGTTTTTCTCCACTTTTGCACAAATTTAAAGGTTCGAGCTTCGGCATTACTGGCAACTCATTGTCACTGTTAATACTGTCACAATACTCTAAGCTTGATTGACGAAATCGAATACAATCGTTAAGAATGTTTTCTATAAAGAATGGCGTATAGGATTGCACTCGCTGCTGCACCGCCTGCATGCTTCTGCTAGGGACGACCCTAATTAACTAATAGACATTTGGAATATTCATTTACAATTTCATTCCGTCATTCTTGGTCGGTCAGGTCGGTACAGAACATATGCTGACACCAACCGAGCCAGTACAAATTCCACTTGAGCACAGGCAGCCTGGGTAGATGTTACAGGTCGAGCCGGTACACAATTTTAAAATTCTGCATCATTTCTACTTTCAGAAGATATCATCTGAAATTAAGTTATGATCTGCTCAACTCTCTACACCGAAACCGGCCTTGCGGAAACTATACCTAATTAAATAAGATTCAAGAGCAGTTGCTTGACGAAAATTAACCTTAAAAGCTAAAATACATCAAAAGTGCGGAAGAACACGACACGAAGGTCAATTGTACATTTTTAACAAAATTTTGCCACAAACTCTGATGCTCTTATTTGTTTGTTCCTAATATCAGTACACGAATACAGATATATAGCTTTTATTATTACTAGCCCGTTTAATGTGCCCAGTGGCAGTATGTACTTGACTTGACCCAACCCGCGCGTTTACTGCAAGAATATGGGGCATGGTGCACCACAGCGGTCCTAATCTGATATCGTTGCAACAAATATCGTAAACCTTTGTTACAATTGATGAACTCTGTTCTGATACAATTAGAAACTTTGATTTTGTGGCAAAGACTAAATTTCTTTAAACTTTTGCCGCTAAATTCTAATTTATAAAAAGGGACAATTTCAATCAAACTTTTCAGTTTTCCCTATTTTTAATTTGATTAAAGAGCTTTTTTAATTTTTAGAATAATTGCCAATGATTTTTATTTATTTTGCACACCTCAATCTGCAAATTGATATGTGGATTTCTAATCGTTTAGGTCAATTGCAGAAATAGAAATGCTGTAATTTCAAAATAATTCATATCGATAAAAATATATATTTAATGTGAATTCAGTATAGGTAAAGATAATAAGGTGTGTGTAGTGTACACGTTTAATTTAATGTGAACAAAAATTGTAAACAAAGATTGTGAACAAAGATTGTGAAAAAAATTGTAAACAAAGATTGTAAACAAAGATTGTAAACAAAGATTGTAAACAAAGATTGTAAACAAAGATTGTGAACAAAGATTGTAAACAAAGATTGTAAACAAAGATTGTAAACAAAGATTGTAAACAAATAGAGTAAACAAAGATTCAAAAGAAATATTCAAACTATAACCTCTTTTATACGGAACAGTAAAATGTACATATATATACTAGATAAATTAACTATTATAGCTTTGAATATGCAAAATCACTGACCAGGGGCGGATACAGGATTTAAGTTAGGGGGGGGGGGCAAGATTTTTTAGGAACCAAAAAATTCATAATTAGGAACAAAAAATCGCGCCGCATGCGAAAATTTTTTTGACCTGAAAGACTCAAAAAGAGTCAAAATTAATGACAAAAGACTAAAAAACTAGATTTTAACTTTTCACACATTATAGTCTATTAAGACAGATATTTTTCCTGTTTTGCACTAGGGTTTCTTTCCCTTAAGCATGCTATTGAGAAGCTATTCTGAAAATAGGAACAAACAATTCCAAATTCAGGGGGGGGGGCGAATGTCCCCCCGCCCCCGCCCCTGTATCCGTCCCTGTCACTGACTCTGTATCTCTGATATCTATTCATGCATCTATTATGGATGAATTTCTACATTAATTGATTTATAATGGGGATTTGTTTATCAAATCACCATGTTTACAATTTTTAGTGTTTGCAAGAAAATGAATTTTAAATTATTATTTGATAATGATATAGATGCATTACAGAGTGATAATTAAATAATGAGATAAAGTGCTGTCTTAACCCTATCTCTGTGCTCTACTTTTAGAATCTGCAAAAAAAATTGCAAATTTGCAAAAATTGAGTTTTTTATCGCAAAATCCAGTTATATAGTAAAAATGTTTGCAAAAAAAAATTTGTCCAAAAAATGAAAAATTATACATTTTTGAAAAGCCCTTATTGTTTTCCCGTTTAAATAGATACTAGGAAACCATATAAAACGGAAGCTGTTTGTGAAGAAGCGAGACGAATTTCTCTAAATCATGTTAATAACTTGAGATATATAAATCAAGGATCTCTAATCTGAGTCAGATTAATCTTTAATTCGTTTTTGAATTTGATGGATAGTAAGGAATGCAGATGTATCATGTATGTAATATGTACATTTCTACAAATTAAATAATTTTAATCATTCATCATTCTGCTTTTCCCCTCATGCAATCTTAACTTGCGTCGACTAATAAGACTTTCTAAGTCTCTATACAGCTAGCTAATTCCTTAATCTTTTGCACATATTTATTCCTTAAAAGTTAATTCCTTAAACAATTTCACCCCCTTACTCAGTTGACGTTCTTGCCTTTATTCATAACAGTTATCCCCTTAAAACATTGAAGTTATTTCTTTAAAACATTGCAGTTCTTTCCTGAATACATTGCACTTATTTCCTGAATACATTGCAGTTCTTTCCTTAATTAATTGCACTTATTTCCTGAATACATTGAAGTTATTTCCTTAATTAATAGCAGTTCTTTCCTTAATTAATTGCAGTTATTTCCTTAATTAATTGCAGTTCTTTCCTTAATTAATTGCAGTTCTTTCCTTAATTTTTTTTATTAAAAGAGATTTTTTTGTCCCCAGGACATGATCGGGTTGTTACGATCAAATCTCGGAATTTTTTCTATTGCGAAAGTTTGGTGTTGTCTGGGTTTTTATATTGATCTACCAGGGGTTGTAATCTGGCAGCACATTCATCCATCCACGCTTCATTCATTCTGAGAATAGGGTTGACAAGATTCCAGCTGCCTAAGATTCTTCTTAGGCCTGAGAATATAGAGTGCAGGAATCCTTCTGATATACTGGAATGAGGCCCGGGTGCCGTACTGATAGGAAACATCACACTCATTGCTCCCTAACATCTGTAAGCCCGGATTGGATACCCCCAGGTACCTATAGCTGGCAACCATAGACTCTCCCTGCTTGTCCACCATTCCTCTCTTCATCGTCATTCACTTGGATCAATCCCACTTGAAGCTTCTTTCTTGTTGAGTAGAAAGCACGCACCCTTTCGCTGCGAGAGCTGTTGACAGCCGCCCCTCTGTCCTCCTACATCCGTCAGGTGGTCATAACTGCTAAACCAGATGTCGGCTTCAGATGTTTTTGAAACCACAGGTTTGTGTGGAGTACGGGAATCGAACCCGTGAACACCAGTCTGGACACCAATCCAATTACTGGCTGTGGACAACAATTGTGTTTAACTTCAGTGATCTAACGAGAACTGGTGTCACACACTCTCCACGCCACCCCACAAAATTCTTAATTAATTGCAGTTCTTTTCTTAACTAATTGCGGATCCTTCATAGTTTCCATTGCACTCTACGTGTCCGATTTACGACAGCACCCTTAAAAGTTTTTTTCTGAACAATTATAAAGAAGAAATCCATTTTTTTGTATTTGAAAACTGTTTATTTTCATCTGTTTTTTTCAGTACAAAAGAGACTTTCTTGCTTCAGAAAAAAAGGAAGAGATTAACAGAACCGATGAAAAGTACAAAACGATGTCATTTTCCACATAAGTGATAAGATTAAGGTTTCAGGGCCGGGAACGGTTGTGAATCCTGTATGCCCCTTTGTATTGCAATTGCACCCGTTGAAGGGCTAACGTTGACATTTAAAGTGACTTGTCATAGAGAAGGGCATACCCGAATCACACCCTTGAAACCCTTATTTGGACAATAATGTGGAATATATCGTCGTTTTCTGGCCTGAACAGTGCTTACTTCTGACAATTTCTTCCAATTTTTTCTACGGAAGAAATGTACCTATAAGCGAAACTACAATTGAAACTAATCAATTTTCAAAATGTAGATATCTGATATATATATTAGTGCATTTAGATGTTCAGTTTAAATTTTTAAATTTTTAATGCTACACTCCGCTTTAAACACATCCATAGGAATTTATATCAATAGATTAATATTAAGCTAACTGAGCACTCTATAAAAATTAATCCATATTTTCAGAGATCACATATTTCATGTAAAATAAATAAAAATAAGATTAGGATAAAACAGAACCCAGCTTTTGTCCCCTTGACTAGGATTAAAGTGCAACATCATGTTTAACCTATAACTATGTTTGTAAACATTAAAAATGCAGTACACCTGTTACATCTGGCAGAAAATTTTGCGTGTCATGACGTTAAGTGCAGAAAAATAGAATTTGCACCTCCGGTAGAATAAAGTGCATGTCTTAAACGTCGGGAGTTAAATAATAAAAGACAAATTTAGATTCGCCATCTTTAATTCATATAATTTAGGCATGGACAATGTACATACGTATTTGTACATTGACAATGTACATATGTATTTGTACATGGGCAATGTACATATGTATTTGTGCATGGGCAATGTACATATGTATTTTTACATGGGCAATGTACATATGTATTTGTACATGGATCATGTACATATGTATTTGTACATGGACAATGTACATATGTATTTGTACATGGACAATGTACATATGTATTTGTACATGGACAATGTACATATGTATTTGCACATGGGCAATGTACATATGTATTTGTACATGGACAATGTAAATATGTATTTGTACATGGCAATGTACATATGTATTTGTACATGGACAATGTAAATATGTATTTGTACATGGGCAATGTACATATGTATTTGTACATGGGCAATGTACATATGTATTTGTACATGGACAATGTAAATATGTATTTGTACATGGCAATGTACATATGTATTTGTACATGGACAATGTAAATATGTATTTGTACATGGGCAATGTACATATGTATTTGTACATGGGCAATGTACATATGTATTTGTACATGGATAAAGTAAATATGTATTTGTACTGTACATGGACAAATTACATATGTATTTGTACATGGGCAAAGGAACTGATTACTCTCATCAAACTCTAATTTTGCAACCTGAAATTTCAAACTTTGCCTATTTGATATAACAGGATTCTTAGTTTGATCCTTGATTTTGTTTTTAACCTCTAAATGTCCCAAGCTAACACCCCTTGACATCTTACTATTATTTTTAAATGATGTTTGTATGGGAATATAATTTGTTCTTTAAAATTAAGTTCTAAAGAGAGTGGACCTGAGGCCGAATTTAAAGAGTTTGAGCTGCGGCTTAAATTTGAGACGTGGCTCAAATATCGTTGGTTCCACTTAAAATTGTATTTAATGTGATTTAAAATTCGGTGATGGTGAGGGACCAAACCTCTGTCGAGTAAAAAAAGTAGATGTTAGTTCCACATTTAGTGAAAATATATTTCGGTCTTGGTTGACCCTCGTCAGTTCTTGAGATTGTTACCTGTATTTGGCGATATTTTAGACGCGGCTCAAATTCATTAAATCCGGACACTCTAGAATAGCGGAAAACCCGGATAATCTATCCAAGAAGGGGAAAAATACTTCCGTTCAAAAGTTTTCAGCTTAGAATTAGTTAAGCTCTCGCTTTACTAATCCGAAATTCAAAAGTTTAAAACTTGATTGGCACACTAAACACTGTTAATTAACTTCGAGCTGTGTATTTAATATGACAAGTGGTGAATATACTTCAAAGATATAAAATCAAGTTTGTTAGATGTTTTAACCTTTCCCGGGGAAATTAGAACTTTGCCGCATATGCAAAATATTATTTTGCATATTTATTTGCGTTTGCAGTTTTTGAATGTGTTTTTATAGGTTCATAAGTTTCTTTTGGCTGTCTGTTATTTGAGTGTATGAATGAAATAAAGCTTAAGACTGGTGCCTTGGGGCTTTAGAGGTGATCAAGATTTGTAAAAAACCATCATTAAAAACGAAAATTTATCATTATTGTAATTTTAGGATTGAAATAACTTAATAATCTAATTTATTTTCATATGTTTCTTTGTAAAATGTCTAACTGCAATAATTAACTGTTTTGACCGCCTACTTAAACCCCAAGAATAACCATGTGCAAGATGTGTCCAATGTCTTCAATTTAAATTCAATCGCATTTTGGTACTTTACAGCAATCTTCAAAACTATGGAGTTCTTTTACTTTGCAATTTTGAACGGATCCGCCAGCAAAAAAAGTTAAAACATGAAAAAAGATAAAAATTTATGTTTAATTGGTTAAAATGTGACCTAAAGTTACAGCTTGCTGGGACAAGAACCGAACTGTAGAATCAACTTGGACAGACTACCAAACGTAATATAAACACCAAAACTGACTTCTGAACCTTTATATTAACATTAAATCAGACTACAAATTTTTATATAAACAGTACATAAGACTACTGATCTTATATATAAACAGAAGACAAGACTACTAAATCTATATATAAACAGTAAACCAGTCTACTAATTCCCAAAATAAGCAGTAAACCAGACTACTGACCATATATATACAGTAAACCAGACTACTGAACATATATATAAAGAGTAAACCAGACTAACAAACCTATATATAAATAGTAAACAAGATTACTGAACCTATATATAAGCAGTAAACCAGACTCATGATCTTATTTATAAACAGTAAACCAGACTACTGACCCATATATAAACAGTAAACCAGAATAATGATCTTATGTATAAGCAGTAACTAAACATATATATTAACATTAAACCAGACTACTGAACATATATATACACAGAAAACAAGACTATAATGATCTAATTTATAAACAGTAAACCAGACTACTGACCCATTTAAAAGCAGTAAACCAGAATAATGATCTTATGTATAAACAGTAAACCAGATATACTGAACATATATATAAACAGTAAACCAGACTAATGGTCATATTTATAAACAGTAAACCAGACTACTGGACATATATATAATCAGTAAACCAGACTAATGATCTTATATATAAACAGTAAACCAGACTAATGATCATATTTATAAACAGTAAACCAGTCTACTGGACATATATATAAACAGTAAACTGGACTACTGAACCTAAATATAAACAGTAAACCAGACTACTGAACCTAGATGCAAACAGTAAACCGGACTACTAAACCTAAATATAAAAAGTAACCCGGATTACTGAACCTATAAATTAACAGTAAACCGGACTACTGAACCTATTTATAAACAGTAAACCGGACTACTGGACTTATATTTAAACGGTAGAATGGATTACTGAACCTATATTGCTGTTTATTCTAGAATTTGAAGTGATGACAAGCATGTTTTCTAGCGCACCAATAAAATGCATATCTTCCCTATAAATGAATCAGTATGTTTATCTGAATATAATATAAAGCAAAGGAGGGGGGGGGGGGGAGAGGTGGTACTTAGCAGATAAGGGGGTTCAAACCGACTGGGTTAATTTTGGTGCATTTTCATAGATTTTCACTTCGAGAATTTAACCGCCCTGAAAGGGCATGTTTTTGTATTTTCAGGTAACCCCCTTTTCATATCTAGAAAACTCAAAAGTCTACAACATCAGGTTTAAAGATATAAGATTTAGAAAATTAGAATTGGTGCAGTGAGTGTTTAGTCCATTTGTCATTTAAAAAAATCAGCATTGTTTGGAGATCGAACCATACTAACCAGGCGCGTAGCGGAGGTTTAGCCTAGGGGGTGCACTTTTGACGAAAATTTTTTTTGTGCACCCCCTAAAAGGTTGATGTCCACCCCCCTAAAAAATCGGTTTTAAGAAAAAATAAAGTTTAAAATCTATATTAATCTACCTGAAGGCTGACTATTAGTCATCTGACCATAATTACCAATCATACCATTATAAAATCTAGTAGTAAAAGAGCAAAAACCTTAAAAAATTATTTTTATTTTTTATCATATTATATTACATATTGATTAGATTACACTGGAAACAGTATTTTTTAAAGCTTTTTCACGATACCTAAATCTGTATTTATGGCGCTTTGTGAGAGAAAAGATGTCCCAAAACATTGTTGATAGAAATGTTCTCAAATTTCCCTTTATAAATATTCCTTAACCAATAAATAGGCCCGGTGGGTGATGTTTGCATTTACATTATACATATTGATGATGAAGATTGTTCAATCCATGGGTTAAAATAAGAAAAATAAAATAGATTTTGGTAAGAAGTTATGATAACATGCAGCTGTTTTGAACAATTAAAAAACGGTTTAAAAATAGCATTTCATTCAAATGATATGGCCTTAGAATTAACAAAAAATAATTATAAGCCTTCAAATTCAAGAACGCGTGGTTTTTTTTAAATAAATGTTTTTAAAATATCCTCATTGGAAACCTGGTCCGTAGGACGTCTGAATGAATTTAAGAAATAATCATAAAATGGACAAATTGTGACATTGTCGATTGATAAGAAAAGTAAAAAATCTGAATAATATATGTAAGTTTACTGTTAAATAAATTAGAGCCTGCCTCTGGCTCTGGGGGGGCCTAGGGGGGTGCATGTCTAGGGGGGCACAGGGGTACCACCCCCACTAGGCGCTTGATACGACCCTAACATTTTATTTAGAATTTCAGCGATATTAATAAATTCTTTGAACAGAAAATACATCACAAATTTTCTGATAAATCCCTGCAGTGTTTTTTTACAAAAGTGTTAAATTTTACGCTTTCATCTTCATTGCATAGGATGATCCATATTAATAATGACCGAAATGAGGGTTTGTGAGTGTGTTGGGGTGTGTGTGTGTGTGTGTGTGAGCTAAGCATGGGGTTTAATAAGTGTGGGAACGTCTTGTTAACATTTAATTGCTGTGAACACATGTTCAAGATTATTATTTGTTTTCACACACTACTACACACACTACTCAACAGTTAAATATACTCATTAGAATACGAATTTAGGGCGCTTTCTTCTTGTAACTCTAATGCAGAAAGAATCCGGAAAATATAATAAAAATTTTATCAAAAATAGATAATATAATTTTTGCTTTCAAATAGTATCAATATGAACCTTAACTGTATTGTATTTAATGGGACCAATTAGAGCTTGTGACATGAAGACTATTATCTGATTTGGTTCCTATAGTGTATCTTCATTATGTAAAGATGCGGTGTATGTATGTATGTATGTATGTTTGTATGTTACATCAATTTATGCGTCATCAATAATGAATAAATCTTAATCATAATGTGCGTTCTTATTGTGCGTCCTCAATGTGTGTCCTCTATGTGCGTCCTTAATGTATGTCCTCACTGTGAGTCATCAATGTGTGTCCTCAATAATGCATCAATATTACTTTCACAATGTGCGTTCTGATTGTGCGTCCTCAATGTGCGTCCTCTATGTGCATCCTGTGTGTGTCCTCACCATGAGTCATCAATATTTGTCCTCAATGTGTGTCCTCAATGTGTGTCCTCGATGTATGTCCTTCTGTGTGCCCTTCCAGTGCGTCCTCAATTGTTGTCCTCCATGTGTGTCCTTAATATGCGTCCTTAATGTTTGTACTGAATGTTAGTCATCAATGTGTGACCTCAATGTGTGTCCTTAATGTGTTTCCTAAATGTTTGTCCTCAATGTGTGTCCTCAATGTGTGTCCTTAATGTGTGTCCTAAATGTTTGTCCTCAATGTGTGTCCTCAATGTGTGTCCTTAATGTGTATCCTAAATGTTTGCCCTCAATGTGTGTCCTCAATGTTTTTCCTCAATGTATGTCTTCAATGTATGTCCTCAATGTGCATCCGCAAAGTGCGTCCTAATTGTGCGTCCACAATATGTGTCCTCAATGTGTGTCCTGGTGTGTCCTCAATGTGTCTCTTCAAAGTGCATCCCCGATGATCGTCCTAATGAGTGCTCCTATTCTCACTAGCGCGTCAATTAAAAATTATGTCCCCAGAAGTGCGTCTTTTATTGCAGTAGATAATGTTTATGTTTCTTGCCAGCTCATTGGTCATATGAGCTGAGAGAAGCCTATCCTTGTTTAATCTGTATATAAACTTAGTGACCGTTCATTTAGGAGGAAATATGCGATTAACGATGTTACCGTTAAATTCTTTATCTGATCAAAAAAATGTTTTTTTTTTAACAAATTGGGGATTTTTTATTTTCATATTTTTTAAAAATTATAATTTTTAAGCGACTAGTAATTGATACATTTTATAATGCAGATACTCATTTTTTCCAACATTCTTCTTTTCTGTCTACTCTTTTTCACTTTATCTAACTGTGTCATATTATCTGCATACCCCCCTGAAATTATGACCATAGTTCATAAAGCAAATTGCATTTCTTTATATTTCTACGTAATAGCGATCAAAAACATGTAAATCTCATTAAGTTATGTTCATACATAGCTTCAGAGGCGTAAATCAAACATATCGCTCTATAAATGGAGGATCACTTGGAATTACATCTATATTTCTTTTATATAATTTCTCTTTAACCTAATTCCAAGAAAATAACTGTAGGCAAAACTCAATATTATCTTATGCCATTTTTGATTTTATTGTTTGATATTAACATGCAATTGATCTACTTTAAGTATAAAATATTTGAAAGAAATACAACTTTTATTAACTAAACGTTTAAGATGCGTAATTAAGTATTTTTTGCCTTATATTCTATTGGTTGAAGAACGAATGTAAGCATTTTGAAATACGCAATTAAATAATAATTGTGTATTTAAAGAATACATTAGGTTTGTTAAAAACACGAGTTTCGTAATTTTCTCTGAATTAGTTTGGTTTGGTTTGTGTATTCTGGTGGCCATTAATAGACCCTCACTACCCTTAATTATAATGTGCTGAAGAATATATATTAAATATGAGAAAATGAAGAGAGAAAATGTTAGGTTTGTTTAATCCTTTTTCTGCTCTGACAACCCGATCTTTAATTGGTTACAATTTAAAGGGGATTTTAACGTACAACTCCAAGTGACCCATCATTTAAAGTGAAGCATTCCCGTTTTACAAATGTACCATTGAAACCATTATCTGTTTCTGATATGTGGAAGATATCATGGGGGTTCTACTTTGAAAAGTGTTTAATTCTGAGAACGTTCTTGTTTGTTGCAGTAGACATCTGCTCTGCCATGGTAGCAAAGAAACCACAAGGAAAAATTGTACAAAATCAAATAATAATAACATAAAAAGTGGATTTCTCATTCAGTCTTGATAAGATAAATGGGAGTGTTGTGAATCTTTAAGTACAGGGTAATGTTAGATAACATGTGAAGTCCCTTAAAATAGACGGATTGGTTGTTAATTTATTAAAATTCTAGGAATCGTATATTATCATATATACATTCAACTTTAAGACAACTGCAGTCTTGATAGGCGCTTCTAACATCAGTATTCAGAGAGAGATAAAATGGAAAACTAGAAAAACTTTAGCCAGGGGTGCATATGGGGAGGTATACGTCCCTGCACACAAAAGGAAAAGAAAAACGGAACTACAAGAAACATTGAAGGCCTGCATTAATCTTTTAACGCTGTAAATAAATATTTTAACAGTTTTTAGATCTTCAATATTAGTGAATTTTAAAATAAAGTATGATCTGATTTAGATCTATAATTAGATTAGAATTTCTTTTCATTCTAAAAGTCAGAAACCTATAATAATATTCCTCAGAGTTAATTGCACAGTGGAGATTTCAGAAGTAAAGAATTTGATAAGAAACAAGATGTTATTAAGTAGAAGGATTTCATTTTTTCTCAATTCGTAATGTCTCATTTTCATACACAAATCATATGGGCTTTAGAGCTTAAAAATCTTAGCAGGATATGATTTAACTTTTTTGTAAATGAGAATTTCTTCCGTTTTAATCTAGTTAATAACACATACCCTTCGTCTAAACAGTGCTTGAATATTGTACGCTTCACTTTCAAACAAAAATGTCTTAAAACACTTATCTACGAATAATGATCCCCCCAGGTAAAATTTCTGATTGGGTCATTGTGTACAGAGGCTGTAAAAACCAGAAGTCTAAAATTCCAGATATCCCCTCTAATACTAAAACCTCGATGGGCTCCGATCATAAAGTTAACAATACATATTTGAAACGTTAATATCTTTACTTTGCTGACTTTAACATAATAACAGTCATCATAAAGTGAGAGCCATAAAACTGTGAAATAGGAAGACGACAATTAATTCATCTTATGTGCATTTGATATTTATATATTATGATAGTAGCATGAAATTCCGATTATTATGTGAAATTGATTTGTTAACCCTGCAAAATTGCTGTTTGTGCTGTTTAGTGTCCAAATTTAATAAATTTGAGCCGCGACTTTAAACCGCCAAAAACCGGTTTCAATTGAGCGCCGGCTTAAATATCTAGAAACAATGAATACTATTTCGAGAAGAACCAAGCATATTTAAGTCGCTGCCTAAATTTAAGCCGCGTCTCAAATTCTTTAAATTCGGACTCAGGACTATACATTAAATCATTATAGCTTTGGGTTTAACTTTACTAGAGTTTCATATAAAGAACATAAAAAATAAATAAATACAAGATTAGACATTTTCTAAGTTTTAAAAAATATTATTAGCTGTGTTATCAAATTTGAAGTACTATTAAAATATATTGCGTTATTGTAAAGAAAACTCAATTTTGGCAAAAATTTAGCATATATACTGTGAGTCGAAAATTAATCATAATGTTACCAGTGTGAGCTCAATAGCTTGGAATAGGGATAGTTCCATTGATGCAACCCCTTCAGTCCTCATATGAACCCGGAGCTAAGCTCGGATTGCAAGTAGTCCGTCCTATAATCATGGCAGCTTATTAGATCTTTTGTATATAGCTATAGGTCGGACAGAAAGTGGGGCGGATGACAAATCGCCTCGTACATAGGTATTCAGAGTTGGTCTGTATTCTGACGTCACAAGTGTCAACTCAGTTTTTGTGTCCGACCAATTATTAATAATAGTGATAATTTTAAAATAAAGGGCTTATCAATCATACAGTAAACCAAGAGTAATTTAATGTATTTTTTATTTGCTGTTTTTAACACTTTTCTATTTAATCTTGGAAAACATGTATGAGAGAAAATTTCGTTTTCATTGTTATATTCGAGACTTATGACGTCGTGTATGTAATATATTCATGGGATTGTATATAGTTCACCTATCTGTAATATCTATGTTTTGATTTGTCCCTGACGGACCATTCCGGTCAATCTATATTTACCTGTATCAATAAATTAGTATAGAAGCAATCGTTGTTTAGACGGACGTACAGGGCCAGGATTGGCTAGAGATAGAGTCAGGATAGACTGGTTATTAGAGTTAGAGTCGAGTATTGAGAAAGATTATTTGGGACCTAGATCGTTACATGTATAATTGGCCCATTGACCTATTGTACTTGATAATCTATTTGCGTTCAGCACCGCGCATGAAAAAGCCACCATTAAATTCTCTATTTTAAACTCAAGTCAAAGGGCTTGATGCAGGAGGCAGGAGAAAGAGGATTTGCCAGGCGAAGGCCAAAATTGAGTTAGTTGTAAAAAAGAATCAAAACGGGGAGGTTTAACTCATCATATGAGACGGAAGGAAGGCGGAGAATCTGTCAGAGAGCTCCATCTTCATTCAACTCATTAGTTTCAAACATTATTTGATCTTTTTTATACAGTAAATACATGTTTTGCTATACTCTTAAACTGTAAACTGTAAACTTATTCCCATCAGTTTCAGGATTTACATTTTCTTTACTTTCGACCACTTTGAAATGGTAACAACAAACAGCCTGAGTCCGAATTTAATAGATATGAGCAGCATCTCAAATCCGCCAAAAACCGGTTTCAATTGAGCGCCGGCTAAAATCTTGAAACATTGAATACAATTTTAAGTGGAAACAACCATATTTAAGCCGCGTCTTAAATTTAAGTCACGGCTAAAATTCTTTAAATGCAGCCTCTGATGAATTAATATTGATCACATCGATTAAAGAACTCAATTAATTGATTCAAAAATATTAAATTTGTTGGCAACCTTTCAAAGGCCACATAATTGTAATACTATTGTATATAATATATATAACATATATTTGTTAACCATTAATTTATTGAAATTCTCGTAACTCAGTCACTGCGACAAATAGGCAATTAACAGTGGTCACATACCCAGGGGCGTAGAACTCATATTTCAAGGAATAGGAAGGGTTGAGATAGGTAGGGGGTGTCACTGTCAACCTCGTATTATAAGGAAGTGGGTGGGGAGCACGTTCTTAGGTGCGTATATGACTTATATTTCAATGAGAAGGGGGGGGGGGCACATAAATTGTGCGAGACGTAAATGTATATATGACATTTCTATAAATGTGTTCAATGTTGATACATTGTAATTTATTGTAGAATTTCTCATCCGGCGCAAGAATTTCAATTAAAAATAAAAATGGTGTACAGCTGGCTGGGGTTGCCCCTGATGATACATCTTGTTAAATTAACCTACTGGGATTGCCCCTGATGATAAATCTTGTTAACTGAACTGGCTGGGGTTGCCCGTGATAGTGATGTGGCTGGGATTCCCCCTGATAATGATGTGGCTTAGGTTGCCCCTGATGATGATGTGGCTTAGGTTGCCCCTGATGATGATGTGTCTGGGGTTGCCCCTGATGAGTATCAAGTTACGGGTTTCCAATTTGTTTTCCGTGTGTCAGTCAGACTCATTTATACTCAGTTAATTACCCTTCACACACACACACACACGAAAACACACACAAACACTCCCACACTTATTTCTTTATTTTGAAAATCAAAAAGTTTACAATTTAAGACAGATCTTTAGTCGGATCCATACAACTTTGAAATAGGAATTGACGCTTTGAAATTAATAAGAGTACCGTTGTGAATCGGGCAATGCCATCTTTACAAATAGAGTAATACTTGAAATAACGCTTACGAGACTTACGATCCCCTTGAATTGATACAAATGTTGTATCCCTGTATTAACTTAAGCAATTGCATTATTCCAAGAAACAGGGACTCTCCTTAACCCTCTTGAACTACCCCGTCCGTTGGGGTATTAAAATAATATAATAATATAAAAATAATATAATATAATATGTTAAAATCTTAATAATCAAAACAAGACATTTATATACATGTTGCGTGAATACGGCAAAACGGCTGGACCGATTGGGCTGAAATTTATTGTGGACACTAATTGGTGGCCGGGGGTGTTATATGCTAAAAAAATTATAAATTTATTTTTCAAAATGTTTTTTAAATTTTTTTTTACACGGGTAACGCCGGGCCCTGTAGCTAGTAATATATAAAATAAAAATTGGGGTATTGTGTTGTTCCCGGATTTTTGCGCCAATTTTAATTTTTGGGCCATTTACTAAGGGTTGATTGATTTCTGACTTTTTAAAGAAATCTTTTAAAATACTAAAATTTTAAGCAGTAATGACTTAATAATGGTACTAAATTTTAAACTTGTTAATGTTTTTGATGATTATAAAAGATGAAATGAAATTATATTCAAATTTTTTTTTTCATTTTCATATTTTCCAGGAATGTTCGAAAACAAGTTGGAAGCTAAATGTTATTTTAAAAAATAAAATCAAAACATAATATGAAAAATCAACAATATACAAATGTGGCGAAAGATAATCGATGACTATACGTTGTAATATCTGAATGATTTGTTTGAAATTAAATTGATTTTTTTACGGTCTAAGTCGTATGTTGCAATTTTCTGAATTTGTATGGGCGCTAAGTTATTCGGTTAGAGACGTCTTTAACAATTTTCTCCTTATAGACGCAACAGATAGAAGTAAGATTAGTAGCGATCAAAAGCGCTTTTTTATCGCATTAAACCTATACCCCCTTTCATTTTTCGCGAACACTCCCTTTAAATTGTAGCAATGTTATAATTATTTTAGACTGATATGAATCAAATAGCTTTACGTTGCTTGAACACAACTTATTTAGTGAATTGGTTGGGTTCTTTGTCAACAGCATAATTCCCCTGACTGGACTATTTAAATCTATAACTTGAATCTAACAGTCGTCTTCCTATTCCACAGTGTAATGGGTCTCACTGTACAGCACTTCAAAAATCAATAATCATATTAGTTTGGAATAATCTTTCTTTTGGAGAAATAAAATAAAGCCATTGTTAATTTTCGTTCTTTTTTTGATTTTTCAGGATTTTTGTCTTTGATAAGAATTGGCAAAAAATTACGAAATTTTGCGTACTTTAAAACCGAAAAATTTTCTTTAATGCGATTATGCAAATTTTTGACTCTCACAGAAAATATAAACATGAACGAAGAAAAATCAATTGCGATTTATGTACAGGGTGTCCCACGAAACATGACAGTTGTTAAAAAGTTCTGAATGTCGTCTTCCCTATACTGTATTAGATATTAAAGGCTTTTTGCAATTTATTTCGTTAGAAAAATCTTTAGTTTAAATATATTTTACTTTGAAATTAATTATTCTATATCATGACTCCTAAAAAATATTTTTATTATTTTTTTAGGCATAAAACAACTCAACAAATTATGGAAGACGACATCCTAAACTAATTCACCAACTGTCATGTTTCGTGGGACACCCTGTATGTGGAAACTTTGAATAGGAAGCCGACTTTATCAGAATGCTTAAGTGTATTTAAGTAAAATAAGTTGCTATGTTTCATGCTCTTTGGACAATTTCTATGAAAGTCGTCTTCCTATTTCAAAGTTTATCACTTTATCTTCTGACAGAGTTAAGATTTTGCAAAATGAAATAGAAGCAAACTTTTGCAGAATACAATTTTTAGGTTTATTGAATTTCTCATATGCTTGGATAGTCTCATGAAAGCCTAAACATCCTGATTGTTGAAAAAACGGATAACGCACTATCTCCTGAGAGAAATATTGGAATACACTTTTAGAAGAATCAGTTGTATATACAAATATATATTCTAAACAAAAATATTTTCAAAAACCGATTAATTGTCGTATTCCATCTGCCCTTCTCTAATTTGTCCCACATGAAAAATGCCTAAAAGTATCAGAAACTTTAATTTAATTTATGAATTCAAAAACAACAAGATCTAATTTTCCTAAATGTTGAATAATCTATAAAGAAAAAACTTGTATTGGTTCAAACAGGACGGGTTTGTTAAAGATATAAAAATAAAAATTTAACAAAAATAAAAAAAAGGTTTTAAGAATTGTTCAAAATTTGTTCTAA
Organism: Eurytemora carolleeae; assembly: GCF_000591075.1. Classification (NCBI taxonomy): domain Eukaryota; kingdom Metazoa; phylum Arthropoda; class Copepoda; order Calanoida; family Temoridae; genus Eurytemora; species Eurytemora carolleeae. Next base: position 293,311 of record NW_019396219.1, read on the forward strand.
CTGTGGAATAACAAGACGACATGAGAGCTAGACTTTAAGCTTCAGTAAATGACTTCAACCAAATGAATTTTTTTCTACACATAATTACCATTCCAAACGGATAGAGGACTTTCAAATAGATTTGCTAAGATTTAAAGCGAAATAAATGTTAGCATATCACTTTGTCCCATAATTTGTTAGCAATTACACAATATTGGTTGTGCTTCGTGAAACTTTTAAGTCGATCAAATTCTCATTTTGCGCGGGTAATTAATAAAATTAATAAATATATAGCGAGAAAAATGCAAAAATGTTTAGTTTACAGAATATGAGATAATGTTATATAGAAAATATTTGACCAGAGACTTAAAAATCAGCTTCTAGCGCAATGGGTCTGTTCCGTTTGTTTACAGTTTACACTCCGTACCGCAAAAATGCTGTGTCTCATGTTCATCCTACGTGGATTTTACAGTTAGGTCCTTAACATAGCCATTGGTTAAATTCAATCACAATTTGATTTATTAAACATAAGTTTGTTTGCCTTTTCTCTGTTATACTTTTTTGCGGCTTATGCGCGCGCTTTTAATAAAAAAGACAACTCATCTCATCTAGCTTTTTAAATCAAAACTTGAGTCTGGGCCCATAGACTAGAAACTAGAGACTAGAGACTAGAGACGAAATACTGCAGGTTTCAGACTACAGACTAGAGACTAGAGACTAGTGACTAGAGACTACAGGCTACAGACTACAGACTACAGACTAGAGACTAGAGACTAGAGACTACAGACTACTGACTTGAGACTACAGACTACAGCCTAGAGAATAGAGACTAGAGACTAGAGACAAGAGACAAGAGTCTAGAGACTAGAGACTAGATACTAGAGACTAGAGACTAGAGAAAGAGACTAGAGATTAGAGACTAGAGACTAGAGACTAGAGACTAAAGACTATTGAGACTAGAGACTAGAGACTAGAGACTAGAAATTAGAGACTAGAGACTAGAGAAAGAGACTAGAGACTAGAGACTAGAGACTAGAGACTAGAGACTAAAGACTAGAGACTAGAGCCAAGAGACAGAGACTAGAGACTAGAGACTAGAGACTACAGACTACAGTCTAGAGACTAGAGACTAGAGACTAGAGACTAGAGAAAGAGACTAGAGACTAGAGACTAGAGACTACAAACTAGAGACTAGAGACTAGAGACTACAAACTAGAGACTAGAGACTAGAGACAAGAGACTACAGACTAGAGACAAGAGTCTAGAGACTAGAGACTAAAGATTAGAGACAAGAGACTAGAGACTAGAGACTAGAGACTAGAGACTAGAGACTAGAGACTAGTGACTAGAGACTAAAGACTAGAAACTAGAAACTAGAGACTACAGACTAGAGACTAGTGACTAGAGACTAAAGACTAGAGACTAGAGACTAGAGACTAGAGACTAGAGACTAGAGACTAGAGACTAGAGACTAGCGACTAGAGACTAAAGACTAGAAACTAGAAACTAGAGACTACAGACTAGAGACTAGAGACTAGAGACTAGAGACTAGAGACTAGAGACTAAAGACTAGAGACTAGAGACTACAGAATAGAGACGATAAACTAGAGACTAGAGACTAGAGACTAGAGACTAGAGACTAGAAACTAGAGACTATAAGAGAATAGAGACTAGGGACTAGAGACTAGAGACTAGAGACAAGAGACCAGAGACTAGAGACAAGATATTAGAGACTACAGACTATAGAGTACAGACTACAGACTACAGACTAGAGATTAGAGACCACAAACTAGAAACTAGAGACTACAGGCTACAGACTAGAGACTAGAGACTAGAGGCTAGAGACTAGAGACTAGTGACTAGAGACTAGAGACTAGATACTAGAGACTACAAACTAGAAACTAGAGACTACAGACTACAGACTAGAGACTAGAGACTAAAGACTAGAGACTAGAGACTGGAGACTACAAAATTGAGACTAGAGACTAGAGACTTGAGACTAGAGACTAGAGACTACAAACTAGAGACTAGAGACTAGAGACTAGAGTATAGAGAAAATAGAGACCATAGACTAAATAATAGAGACTAGAGAGTTAGAAGGATATTTTTGGTTATATGTCCATATGGTTATATTTGTAGTGAAAACTACAAATTTATATTCATATATTGTGTTGAAATGTGCAAACATCAAAAAGGGGATATAATTTCTAAAAAAGATGGTTAAGAAGCACTCTGAATGTCTAGAAAAGATAAAAATTAGCTTAAGGTGCAGGGTTGTCCTGTGTTCCTGTTTAGATATATATATAAAGTATCATGGCATACATATTCCTTCAACACGATTGCAGAGTGTCCAAAAAGTGTCAAGCTAGGCCTTCTGAAACTGTTAATAAGGATAACACTTTAGTGACTACACTCTTTTTTATTGATTTGAAGTTTACAGTCTACAGTCTACAGTCTACAGTCTACAGTCTACAGTCTACAGTCTACAGTCTACAGTCTACAGTCTACAGTCTGCAGTTCTCTGTAAAGTCTCATCTTTTGCGGGGAAAAATATCAACTTGAAAAATAAATTAGATCAGAAACTCAAAAGTGAGCTACAAGAATATTAATTTCATTTTATTTTTTGTTTCTTCTGATTTTACGCATTTCTCTCTCTCCATGTACATTATACAAGGAGTACAAGTCAATGTTAAACAGTGACATTCTACGTACAGTGTGAACCAGAAACTATGAGATGACCATCATCTTCTTTTCTAATTTTGATTGTGGAATAACGCAAAAAAATAACTTGAATTGTTAACATTTTCAGTAAAATATCAACTGTAACTTTTGTAAATTATAACTAAACTACATTGTTAAAAGACAGAAGGAAGACTGCACTCATTTTTGTTATCCCAATGTTCTGTGAAAGATATTTTATATTTATTTTCAGAAAAGTGATTGTGCAATGATCCAAACGTTGCAAACTTTTTTTTGCAAACGTCGATGATAGTCTTAACCAATCAATTCTATAAAAACTAAGACTAAAACATGTACAAAGATATCTAAAATATACATGTCTAGAGCTACAAAACATGTGCAAAGATATCTAAAATATACATGTCTAGAGCTACAAAACGTCTGAGCGAGTAAAATCAAAGTTGGCTTTGTCCCACTTCAAAGTTAACCCATGCTTGAAAATTTACGAAATTTTTCAGTAGATTTATCATGTGAGTGGTTTAATAGATTTATCATGTGAGTGGTTTAATAGATTTATCATGTGAGTGGTTTAATAGATTTATCATGTGAGTGGTTTAATAGATTTATCATGTGAGTGGTTTAATATTATTTCCGTGTACTGAAGCAGTATACTGGGACAGTCTGTGAACTAACGTGTGGGTGGAGTAGTTTTTAACCCCGCCTAAATAGTTCTCCTTCCTATCCTTATTCTTATACATATATATAAACATATATTTTATCTCTACCTTCCCTCTCAAAACCACATTGCTTTATAAGACAACCGACCTCCAAAAAAACTGGGAAAAAACGATCTATAGAATATCCGAACTAAAATCCAAAAATGCAGTGGATTTTTTTTATTATATTGAGCAGTTTTTACTGGGCGTGTATTCTTGTATTAAGAAGTAATTGACATAACGTTTATCGATTTTTGCGCTAGAGCTTGCAACTTCTGGATCACTTTGTGCACAAGGAGTCATAAATTAATATTAATAAATTAATACTAAAACAAATATTAATAAATTAATATTAATGAATTAATATTTATACATTAATATTTATAACAAATATTGATGTTTAGACAATATTATCTATTGAGCGGAGAAAAAAAAATTATGATAATCTAAATTTACAATATACAATATACATTATACGTTGCCGCCCTGGATTAAATAGATTCCAAAATATAAGAGAGCTAATAATGTCAGATTTAGCGCATTTTTTTCAAAACACATGTTTGCAGTATAGATGAGCGCGTTCGGCTTTTTTTCATTTCGTTCAGTCTGGTACTTGTGTTTCGAGGCGGGGCCACGAATACAAGTCTGGTACTTGTGTCTCGAGGCGGGGCCACGAATACAAGTCTGGTACTGTGTCTCGAGGCGGGGAAACGAATACAAGTCTGGTATTTGTGTCTCGAGGCGGGGCCACGAATACAAGTCTGGTACTTGTGTCTCGAGGCGGGGCCACACATACAAGTCTGGTACTTGTGTCTCGAGGCGGGGCCACGAAAACAAGTCTGGTACTTGTGTCTCAAGGGGGGCAACGAATACAAATCTGATACTTGTGTCTCGAGGCAGGGCAACAAATACAAATCTGGTACTTGTGTCTCGAGCTGGGGCAACGAATACAAGTCTGGTACTTGTGTCTCGAGGTGGGGCAACTAATACAAGTCTGGTGCTTGTGTCTCGAGGCGAGGCAACGAATACAAGTCTGGTGCTTGTATCTCGAGGTGGGGCAACGAATTCAAGTCTGGTACTTATATCTCGAGGTGGGGCAACGAATCCAAGTCTGGTGCTTGTGTCTCGAGGTGGGGCAACGAATACAAGTCTGGTACTTGTGTCTCGAGGCGAGGCAACGAATACAAGTCTGGTGCTTGTATCTCGAGGTGGGGCAACGAATACAAGTCTGGTACTTGTGTCTCGAGGTGGGGAAACGAATACAAGTCTGGTACTTGTGTCTCGAGGCGAGGCAATGAATACAAATCTGGTACTTTTGTCTCGAGGCGGGGCAACGAATACAATTTTACAAGCCGATTTTTCGTTCAGAATTTGAGCGGAAAGGGACGGTCCGTCTCTATATAGACACTATTTGATGTTTTTTTTTCAGTAACAGCAGCCTAATAATATTTAAATTTATCGTATTGTAATGTCATTATGTTTTTGTTATTATGAACTTAAATATTAAAACTTTTGATATTTGAGTTAGCAAGAAATTTACATTTTTTTGTGTTAAAACATGAAAAATGTGTATACAAAGACGACGTTCTCTACGCCAATCAATTAATCATTACTCGTATTTTGGTTCGTAGATTCACTCCACGTTCGTTGTGAATAAAATGTATCATATATTACACTTGCATTTTTGAGTAATAGTTTATTTTGTTAAAATATCATTGAATAAAGCGAATAAATTGAATAAATGATAGAAATGATAATTGAATTAATCAGCTGATAGTATTATTTCACAAGAAAATAATATTATGTTAGACGTCTGTCAGCTTTCCTGTTTTCAAGAAGATCAGCTGCAGTCGCAGTCCGAGAAATTTAAAATGAATGTATTTTCATAGTATACGATTTTTGTACCGGCCCCCCGCCTATCAATTTTGTTCCCGTATGCGCGCAACTTTTCATTTTCATGCCGCGTTCAATTCAGCTTTTTACACAGGCAATACACAATTTTAAATGCGATAAAATAGTGTTATTTTAGAAATAGAAAGTCAAAAAACAAAAAAATTAAAAAAATTATTACATTTACAATTAACTATTAGATACTTCAGTTTAATTTTATATTCGAAATTTATTTTGATCGACAACATACTGAAAATCCCTTTCCGCTCAAATTCTGAACGAAAAATCGGCTTTTTCTCCGCCCACAGTTATCTTTAATAACTAAGACTAATACCAATCAACGCGAATAGGCTGTTTAGTTTACCCTGAAATTACCCAAATAAGTGAACGGTCCCTTTAAGCACTACAATTATATAAAAAAAGTGAAATCTCCTAGATAACTAATTCATACAGTTTACACCTTTATTCAACCTTTTACTGAGAATTTGTTCAGTAAAATTGCGCAAAACAAAATAACGCAAAAGTGGAATAGTGCAATTTTGCGCGAAATGAAGTTTGCGAATGATTGCGCAAAGTGCTATTTTTTCGCGCCAAAATGTGGCGCAACGAAAGCAAAAATTTGCGATTTCTTTCGCAAAATTTTTGCAAATGGAAACCCTAATTTACATAAGTATCTACACTGTCTATTCATCTATATATCTATCTATACTATCTATAATACATCTATATATCTAACTATATATCTATGGTTAGATCTATCAGCTAAATGGACATAATAAATGGAGCATATATACTTACCACCCTTCACTATACAGTGCACGCCCAACTCTCCATGTTTTTACTCAGCATAAAGTGTTTATTTACTTCTTGTAATTCATCACAATTTAATCAATTTTTATATCTATCTATCTCGTTTATCTCTATAGATGCATGAAACCTCGCCGGACTAAAGTATAGATTGTACTCTTGTATGTTTATAGTCATACTCCTCTTATTGAAGAGCTTTTGAATCAATACATAAATTTGGCTTGTCTGTCTGTATGGGTGGGTGTCTGTCTGTTTGTTTGTATCCAATTAACGTCAAAACGGCTGAACCGATTGGACCCACATTTTTTGTGGGACATCACGTGACCACAGGGAAGGTTTATGAATGATAAAAATAAAAAAAAATGTGTTTTAAAGGTTTTTAATTTTGTAAAAAAAATTTAAATTCATGAAAATCCGCCAATTTTTTTTAAAAATCCGCAAAACTTTTTTCTTCTTTGTTTTAAAATGTAAACAAAAAGACGATGTTCACAATTTAAATAGAAGATGGGCGCGAAACCCCCTAAAAGCCTAGTATAATAAAAATGTTTCGAATTTATAATATTTAATCATATAAAATTTAATTTAATATCATAGTTGTATGTAAAATTAAATCTTGAGGAGCTACGATGTCACAAAATTGCACCGATAATTGCGATAAATGTTACCTGCTCCTCCTCCTCCTCCTGCAGCTAGTTTCCAGTGAAACCAGAGAAATTTAAATTTTATTATTATTATTAAATTTAAATTTTATTATCCTAGACAATTTTCTTTATAAGGGACTTGCGCATTTCTGATGCAGAAAACAATGTAATTTTTTTTAACGCTAGAAAACGACATTTTCTCTCAGTTAGACAGGGATAACGTTATGAATCAGTAAGTTTAAGTAAGTAATATTTATAGCACAATAATATGACAAGTTAATATACATTAACAAAAAATAATCCATTGGTAATTAATGATTTTTTTCATAACTTGAATGGAATGTACAATGTACCTCTTTAGGTACATGCACATTTGAAATTACAACGCCATGTTACTTTAAACCTTTACATGTTATGAACACAGTCAGATACTTTAAAATTAAACCAATTACATTCTTGTTTTAATATCACCCTATTTAATTACTTCCTTTCATTATAAATATCCTTGATTGTATTTAAATGATGTTTAATTATCAGTTTTATCAGATTTAGGGATCTTTTTCCCACTATTATATAAACCTAAACTAAACAACTTGTACAGGTGAGAAACAATCAGAATCAGAAAACAGTGGAATTCTCGTCGTCTTCTATTTTCTATAATTGTATAAAATGTTTTATATGTTGTTCCATGATAGACTTCTATAGAGTATATTCTACCATCAAATATTATCTGGTTTACCTTGTATAATACTAAAATCAGACTTCATTTATCTGGTATACAATGTATACTACAAATGTAGTCTGGTGTACACCTTCTGAATATACAAGATGTCCTGGTATACTATCAGATATATGATGTCTGTTATACATCCTATAAAGTTTACTAGGTGTCCTGGTATCCACACTGTAAAGTATACCAGGTGTCCTGGTAACCATCCTGTAGAGTATACCAGGTGTCCTGGTATCCACCCTTTAAAGTACACCAAGTGTCCTGGTATATACCAGGTGTCCTGGTATACACCCTGTAAAGTATACCAGGTGTCCTGGTATCCACCCTGTAAAGTATGCCAGGTGTCTTGGCATACATCCTGTAGATTATACCAGGTGTCCTGGTATCCACCCTGTAAAGTATACCAGGTGTCCTGGTATACCCCCTGTAAAGTATACCAGGTGTCCTGGTATCCACCCTGTAAAGTATACCAAGTGTCCTGGTATACATCCTGTAGAGTATACCAGGTGTCCTGGTATCCACCTTGTAAAGTATACCAGGTGTCCTGGTATACATCCTGTAGAGTATACCAGGTGTCCTGGTATATATCCTGTAGAGTATACCAGGTGTCCTGATACATACCAGATGTCCTGGTATACACCCTGTAGAGTATACCAGGTGTCCTGGTATCCACCTTGTAAAGAATACCAGGTGACTTGGTATACATCCTGTAGAGTATACCAGGTGTCCTGGTATCCACGTTGTAAAGTATACCAGGTGTCCTGGTATACATTCTGTAAAGTATACTAAGTGTCCTGGTATCCACCTTGTAAAGAATACCAGGTGTCCTGGTAAACATCCTATAAAGTATACCAGGTGTCCTGGTATCCAACCTGTAAAGTATACCAGGTGTCCTGGTAAACATCCTGTAAAGTATACTAAGTGTCCTGGTATCCACCTTGTAAAGCATACCAGATGTACTGGTAAACATCCTGTAAAGTATGCTAGATGTCCTGGTATCCACCTTGCAAAGCATACCAGGTGTCCTGGTAAACATCCTGTAAAGTATACCAGGTGTCCTGGTATCCACCCTGTAAAGCATACCAGGTGTCCTGGTATCCACCCTGTAAAGCATACCAGGTGTCCTGGTACACATCCTGTTGAGTATACCAGGTATCTTGGTATCCACCCTGTAAAGTATACCAGTTGTCCTGGTATACACCTTGTAAAGTTTACCAGGTGTCCTGGTAAACACCTTGTAAAGATTCCAGGTGTCCTGGTATCCACCCTGTAAAGCATACCAGGTGTCCTGGTATATACCAGGTGTCCTGGTATACACCTTGTAAAGCATACCAGGTGACATGGTATTCACCTTGTAAAGTATTCCAGGTGTCCTGGTAAACATCCTGTAAAGTATACCAGGTGTCCTGGTATACACCCTTGTAAAGTATTCCAGGTGTCCTGGTATCCACCCTGTAAAGTATACCAGGTGTCCTGGTATGAATTGGCAAATGACTGGAGGTGTAAAAGATAAATCAAGTGTCTGGAGTTTACGTCAAGATATCCTTTTCCTCATCCTAGATCTAGTTTTTAAATTCACAAAGTTTGTGTTCATGTTAACAGTATGAATGTATGCGCTGTACAGTGCACAGTGTATTTTGTACAATATACGGTTAAAATGATAACGATAAGGAGACTGTAGGAATTATCATAATTAAAATTTATATATTGGATAATGACAAGGACTTTCACATTATTGATCAGATAAAGATTTCAAGGGTACCATTGTGAATAGAACAATGCAATGTTTACTCGGAGGATCACTTGTAATTACGCTTACATTTACCATTATACCAATATAGTTGAATAGGTGTTCTATAGTCTATACTATTACTCAGTCCGCTCAGTTGCGTTTTGGGTCTCCTGGAGATAAGACGTGAGTTATTTCTCCTTGCACTGCTTATATTTCTTTACCACTATTATTTTGTATACATATACGCATATGAATATGCTACTGAAAATGTCAAACTTTGAGAATATTGGAAAAGATGTTCACATCTCTTGAAAGGGTTATACAGAATTTATAAAACATTTTGACTGTTAGAATTAATTAATAGAAATAAATATTAATTAATGCACTTTTCTGCTCTACAATGTTTACAAAAACAGACCGTACAGTACTTCAAAAACATAATGTACCATGAAGTGTGCTGAACGGTACAAGTGACAGTTCATACGGTAAAGTTAATCGTACGGTTGCATGCAATCTTCTGTAAATATATATTAATTTTCATAGTGGTGCAGTTTGTACAATAAATTTTGCTGTACACAACATGCATGGAACATTATATTTATGGTGCAGTCTGTTGTATGGTACAATCTACTGCACACTACAGTCTAATTTACGGTACAGTCTCCTGTAGTACGGTACAAAATACTGTGAGGTACATATTCTGAAATATTTCTAGATGTTTTTTCCATCCTTCCTCATCCTCTTCCTTCCTTGTACCCTACCCTCTCCTGTTCTTTGGCCTCCATCTGCTTCATTAGGATCCAATCCAATTCAATTTTATGATCAAATCCAGTCTAATCCCACAATCCAGTCTCATCCTACAATCCATTCCCATCCCACACTCCAATATGATCCATCAATTCATCAACCCCAAGGTGATACAGTACCTGATCCCTTTGCTGCCTCCAATCCTACATTAATCCATTCTAGTCCAAATCCTTATCCTGATCCTGTCCGAGAAGATCCCTACCCCAATATTGCTCTTACTGGATCCTATCATGAGCCCCAAAGTAATGGACCCAAGGTATTACTATTGACTTAAAATTCGAACTTGTTCTTTGGTATAAGTTTTGTAGATTTTATGTTTGTTGATATTTTTTTTTATAAAATACATATAAATACGATTTACCATATATATAAATACATACGATCATCAATGATTTACCAGTGCACATTTTGTATTTGCTGTGAATCATACAGTGTGTCCCACAAAACATGAGAGTAGTAAGACGACTTGAAGGCTGTCTGTGATCTTTGAAATAATTTACGGCATTTATTTATAAACCAAATTTTAATAGTAAAATTCTATAGTTAATAGTCATCACAATCCCCCTAGTCTTAGAATTTCCGAAATACATCTGAAAGAAGGTTGATGTCTGATCAAAGACGACTTTTAAATCGTCTAGCTACTGCCATGTTTCGTGGGACACCCTGTGTAAACCAAAATCATTGATCTAAAGTCGTTTACCTTGACGTTATGGTTTATAATTTCTAAATTTTTGTTAGGGCATTCAGATTTCTTCTCTCGGAGATTATGGAATTCATAGAAATCCCAAGAAGATAACTCTAGGTCAAGCCATGATCTTAACTTTTAAAAAATTTCTTATTTTTCTTTTGTTTTATTTGATGTGAGATCTTTGAAATTTGTATTATTTTTTATTTTGTTTTTAAAAAATTCATGTCTTTATGATTTTAGATACGTTGTATTATGAGAAAACTCCAAAGGTAAATGATATTCCAAGATTGTACTTTTTTATCAATAAGCTGAAACTCCTAATTTTGATAAATTATTAAAAAGATTGTAAACGTTATTTCAAGAGAACTGACCTTCCTTGAAATGAAGGAAATAATCATGTTTTTCTACCTAAAATTAATAATTTTTTATTGCAATTTTTCATCAAAAGTGAATTGCAAAACGATGCAGTAAAGAAAAGAAATAATTTGTGTAATGAATAGCTCTCTTTTCAAATAAAAACGTTGTTATCTTTCCATACAACTGTTCTTGAGATAAAGGTTTAAAGAATATAACGCTGTGGGTATGATGAACTATATCCAGCTCGTTGAAAGAAGCACCACTTAAAATTGGGCTTTAGAACACTTTCAACCAGAAAAAAGTACAATAATTTTTCAGAAATTAATGTTTGTTTTATGTTAGTGCCGAACTGTTTACGAGACTAGAGAAGAACCAGTTCAAGACACAGAGTGCAAACAAACATACACTCAGGTACACAAACGGTACATTAGAGTACACCCGCGTAAACTATAGAGTACAATAGCTCAGAAACACATCCAGTAAACTCGGGTACACATACAGTACACTCAGGTACACATAATGCAGTACACTCAGGTACACATGCAGTACAATTAAGTACACATACAGTACACTCAAGTACAATAAGTACACTCAGGTACATAGAGTACACTAGGGTAAACATAGAGTACACTTGGGTAAACATACAGTACACTCAGGTACACATGCATTACACTCGGGTACAAATAAAGTACAATAAGGGTACACGTGCAGCTGACTCAGTTACACATACAGTACACTTAGGTTCACATACAGTACACTCAGGTTCACATACAGTAGACTTAGGTACTAATGCATATTTAGTCCGGTAAGCATGTCGTACACTACGGTACACATCCAGTACAATCCTATACACATGCAGTAAACACGGGTTTCAATGCAGTACACTTAGGTATACATGCAGTACACTTGGGTATACATACAGTACACTTGGGTATACATACAGTACAACCAGGTACACAATGCAGTACAACCAGGTACACATGCAGGGTTATTTAAACTGACCACATGGAAACGTAATTAAGGGTTTAGAGATTGGAACTTTGTGTGAATATTAATCATTAACACTTGATTTCAATATCCAATGTGGGAAATTTTGAGTTTGAGGAGCAATACTTGATCTCTCAGTTTAAGCTGCCCGCCCTCTGCAAGGTATAACCTTCACGGGATATCAAAGAGGAATTAGATTGATCCGTAGATCTGCATAAGAAAAAGATAAATTATTTAACAAATTTTAAGTAGTTCTTATAAATGCTTTGCTTTTCCTTTAAAAGCTAAATTTATAACATTTATAACTAAATTGATCCAGACATCTTTGTGTCTAGTGTCTACCTTTATTAACTTATTTATACAGTTTTTATACGCTTGAAATTCTTGTACATTCCGTTTCCTTTAGATCAGTACTTTCTTTCTGAACCAGTCATTTCATTTTTTTGTCGAGATTTTCGAACCATCTTAATACAATATCTTAATTGTTTATTTCTAGAACTGCTCTGCAACATCTTGTACATGTGAACATGTACGGTGCCCATCAAACTGTGCTCAACAGTACGTTACAGAATACATCGAGGATTGTACAGACGTGTACATGGAGAAATGTATTAAAAAGTATAAAACATTTTACAATGAAGAATGTTCACAAACTTATGAACACCTATGTACAACTCTGACAGTAACAAAGTTTGTTGACGAATGCAGTACAGAGTACACGGATGAATGCCGCGGTTATAATTCTGACTGTGTCAAGGTTCCGCGCCAAGTTTGCCATTCCAAACCGGTTCGAAAACAAATTGAAAAATGCGCGGACGTTCCAAGTCAGTCATGCAGACGAACACCGTTTAGAAAACCAGAAAAAGTTTGCAAAAACGTTCCATCAAAAGAATGCAAAAATATTCCAAAAGTTAGAATAACTGAGGAGTGCTCACCCTACACCGATCAAACATGTCAAGAATTAGAATTGTGCAAAGCAAATTGTTTGAACATTTGCAAACCAATTCCAGTTCAAGTTTGCGAGAACAATACTAAATATCATCCAATCAAAGTACCCATACGAATCTGTGATTGACTCATTTATCCTTATTGTACACGCTGCAATGCAGTTCTTAAAAGTAGACAGTAGACTTAAAATAATGAACAAAATATTTAAATAAAGAATGAATTTTTGTGTTATTTTAGAACTAATGATACAGTATCACCCAACAAATCATGGTAAGAAGGATTGCAATTAGCCAATCTTTTAAGTGTATTTTATATTGTCACGAAGCAAACAGTTTTACCTGGAGCTGGAAAATCTATTAAGTAAAATGAGTTTGTGTCAAAGAGAATAGAATATATATCAGAGTGGAATTTAAACAATCCCTCGGTATGAATTTTGTCAGTCCCTTTCAGCCTGAAAGGGAGTTCAAAGTGTACAAATCATGTAAATGCACAAATTATATGCAGTGGAGTACAATAATACAGTATGTTCCCTAGACTATCCATTTCAATTTCGATATTTTTAAAGCTGTTAAATAAACTTTATAATGAATTAGGTGAATAAGAAAACATCATTTGATTTATAGTTATAACGGAAAATCATCGTTTATAAAGTGAAAGGCATAGAGTCATTGGTCAATTATGAAACCAGCCTATTTCATAATTTGGTTTTCTTTTAATATTAATTTTAGATTTTCTGTAAAATGATGTTCCAGGGCCCAAAAGGATATATTATACACAAATATGTATACACCTGTAGTATGGAAACAATACAGCAAAATGGCCGTTTTACACTCTTTTCTTATAAATTCCACCGTAACATATATTCTATTCTCTTTGGTTTGTGTACACTGCACAACTGCTATGTTTAATTCTCATTGAACTTGTTAAAATCATAAATTCAGTGTAAAAGTCGTCTTCCTTTTCCAAAATGTATGGATTCTTTGGTATTACGAATCTTGATAAAAAACTAAACGTATGATTATATTTATAAAAGTTTATAAACAACATTCAGGTACAAACACAGTGTACAACAATAGGGGTTTATATAATGCCCATGAAGAGTTAAAACTAGAGAACAAGTTGTCTAAATAATAAAAGTTACAGAATATAAAGTGAGAAAGTATTAAATATGGTATGTTGTATGTACATTGTTATGATTAAAAGGGACACACTAGGTATTAAGACATTGGTTTAATTTTAAGTTCAGTCTATTTGATCATTTGTATTTTTAAGATTTGAATTCGAATCATCTTGTTCATATATTTTGATTGTCGACCACTTGTAGAACCACCTTCATTCTCCAACCTCATGCTTTATCTAAATATATTAAATCTTATAATTTGCAAAAAGACGAAATTAAGAAACTTTCGGCTATTCCAGTGCAAGAGTTGCACTGAATTTGAATTTAAGAAAACTTTGAAATAGGAAAACGACATTAAAGCAATTCTGAAGTGTATATATGTGTTAATGCAAACAGTGCTTGGGATCCATTGCAGTTTGATGCGGATTTGAATTCGGATCTGCCTGGAAAAAAATGGATCCGGATCCGGATCCAGGTCATTAATATCCCTTTCAGATTTACTGATTTTATTAACAAAAAAAAGCTTTTTTTCAGATGGGCCACTCAGAGACATATAAAAATTAAATAAACACTATTATTCTACAGTTCAGATTTAAGTTTTGAGAGCAAAAAGTTGTACACGTATTTGGTTAATATTTCGCCCGGATCTGGATCCTAAGCACTGTTTACAAAGCTAATAATTTTACTTATTCCTTGAAAAAAACCAGTTTGCACTGTAAACTGTACAATTAGTGTCTAATCTTTTTTAGGACTATTTAAACTTGAGCATTAAAGTCGTCTTCATGTTCCGGAGTTTGCTGGTTCTCATTAAATTTTTATTCCGTCTAGCTTTATATCTGTCCTTCTGTCGTGTCTTCATATCTGTCTATCATTCTTTACATCTGTATATCTGTCTTTATATCTGTCTATCTGTCTATATGTCTATCTGTCTATCTGTCTATTTGTTTATCTGTCTATTTGTCTATCTGTCTATACTGTTTAAATATTCGTTTATCTGACTATCTATATTTCAATCTATCTATCTATCTATCTGTAATTCTGTTTATCTCTTTACAGTCTAACAATCTCCTAATATGTCTATCCGTCTATCTAAACCGCACTTGTTCCTGTTGTAAGAATGCGTTCCATCCCTCAGGAAGACGACCTTGATCCAGCTCCTTACACCAAGATACATATCTGGATAAAACATAGATTGATATTTTCAGATTTTAAGTCCATGTGATTGGTTCAGAGGGTGGGGGAGGTTTTTTTTAAATTTTGTATCTGTAACGTTGAAGAGAGACTCCATTTAGAAGAGCTTTTTTTCGAAACTTAAATTTCGCCATTTTCTCAATTTGTCTGAAAATTTCCCTTTTCAATCACAAGGGGAGGCCCCCTAGGTTGAGTTTGCTAAATGAGTAGACATCCCAAAAACGCAATTTCTACAGGAAGTCCCACATCATATACAATCGTCGTCGTAGATGTCAGTACAATGAAGACGACTTTCGATTTCAATTTCGATTTCTACCAAGCCTTTAAAGAGCATATGATACACATAAACATAGAAACAAAGAGAAGCTGTGAATTAACAAATTCTCTTTGTTCACTTGTAAATTTAAAAAAAGCTCGCTGTAAATCAAAACTTAAATACAACAGTCGTCTTTATTGCATAGATGTAAGCACAGACCACTGTATGATTCTGCATTGCTATAAAATAGGATTTTAGGAACGTTTCATAAAATGTAATTGGTTACACTATGCATACTCACTTTTCTAATTCTTCTCTTAGCAGAAAATTTGCTCTTTCCCTTGCAAGAATTAGGTCATCAAGGTATTGATATCTAAATATATCAGATTATTAATTGATATTAATATCTAAATATATAAGATTATAAAGGTTTCAATATCTAAATAGATAAGATAATAGATGTACTGATATCTAAATAGATAAGATAATAGATGAACTGATATCTAAATAGATAAAATCATAAAAGTATTGATATCTGAATAGATAAAATCATGAAAAGGTATTGATATCTAAATAGATATGTTAAAAAATCATAGATTTATGCAACAATGTTTAACCTTACCATGCACAATGCACATTGCTGCACATGACATACAGTGCAGTGTAAACAGAACAATTTTAATATTGAAGCCGATATAAAGGACACTTTCATGAGGGGAGGAAGGCCAACCACATCAATCTCTAGTCCGAACCACATTCTCCTCATTTTCTCGTCCGAACCACCTCAAAATCCTCGTCCTTTCAATATTATTTTTTAGAGTATCTAATCCTTCCAGATAAAACTATTTTGAAAGAATCGGGCCACGTTAAGGCATAAATGAAAAAGTTTCAATTGAATTAAAGATTTCAGGTTGAATGCCTTTAAAAATGTTCACCTTTTTTACGCGCATTTTCAGATATTCCTGGTGTAGTATGCCGCAAATAATTCCAAGCTTATAGAACTTCAATCTTTTTTATTAACTTTAGTGAAAACCATAGAATTTTTCTGGGTGGTTCCATGGGGAAAATTATAGGCAGAGGTATGCCGAATATTTTGCTATTTTTTTCATATCACGAAGGTTAGCCATTACGGAGGCAGAAGAGATTTAAGTTTTACCTAAATAAAGTTTGACATCATTCTCATGGGTTTGAAGATTCCAACATGATATAATCATTGCATTACTTTAGTCCATCTATATTTTATGCCCTAATGTGGCCAGATTTTTAAAAATAGTTTTATCTTCAAGAATTGGAAACTTTTTAACACAAAATAATCGAAGGACGAGGATTCCGAGGTGGTTCGGACGAGAAAATGAGGAGAATGTGGTTCGGACTAAAGATAGATGTGGTTGGCCTTCCTCCCCTCCTTTCATAAAGTACAAATAAGTATAAGATTGCATGAATGTCGTCTTCATAATATTTTAAAGACAAACCTAAGTTTCTTTCTTTGGCGGCATTCTCGAGCACTTTGTCTGCTTCGCTCAAGTTTATTTTTTGGACTCCCCTTTTTCCCTTTCCGTCCTCTTCCTCCACTTTCTAGATTTAGAAAAAAATTTGAAACAATCGGCAGTTTTTTAAGCTACTGCAGGCAAAAAACAATGAAGGAATTGTGTACAGGAATGCCTTTGACAATTTTTTCCCAAATATCAAAAACAGCTTGCGCAAATTCAATCATAAAAAATGTTCCGGAAATCAGTTACTGTTGAGTAAAAGTGCGGTCAAAGAAATTGATCATTCGTGACTCAAACAAAAATCTTGTAATCTTTGTGCAAACTGATGAATATGATGTAAACCTAAATGCTATTTCAAACTGCAACTTTTTGATCTGAGTTGAAAACTGTGTAGAATTGTTGAAATCGGGATCAATGCTTGCTTTTTCTTTTTGTTAATTTCAAGATTTTTTTAATCTTAAGTTTGCATCAACAAAGGTGTTTAAAACTCAACCGATCGAGTGGGGTTTGGTAGGCCCAAAACAGCTGATCAGATAAGCCGGTAAGTTTGAAATTTGGCGCAACATTTAATGAGTGAACTGTCATTGATAGGAAACTACCAGAAAGAGAAAAAAAGAATAATGGCGGGTTCAGAAGGAAATTCAAAGTGTCTACATTGGATATTCAGATTAAGCGACCTGGACTAAAGTTTTCAACACTGATCGAAAACGCCAATAATTAGAACATGATAGTTTGTGGCGAGTAAGCAGTCTTTTAAATGTCGGGAGAGGGTGGGTGCGTGATATGGGGGGGAGGTGCGTAATAGAGGGGTTAAAGGGGNAGGTTACCTCGACCATCAGACCAATCTTCACCTCCCCCTTGTCCACTTGATCCCTCATCTCCACTTCCTAAACAAAAAAACAAACTAAATAAATGTTAAAACAAAAAATAATTTTAAAGCTGTCTTTTTAAGAAAAAATTTTTGAACCAGTTTCTGGAATTAATAATATAGCCTAAAATTATTTTTTTTATGAAAATAAAAATGTGAACAAAATATGAGCAATTTAGCAACGTCATATCTTCTCTAGTTTTCAACTTGACATCAAAAATAAAAAATTCAAAATAAAAAACTTTTATATTTCATTTCATGTTTTTTTCTTCATTTTTAGACAAGCATCCGATGAATTTATTAAGTAAAGCCAAACATCGTTTTTTGTAGAACATTTATTAAACATCTTAAGAAGATATAAAAGTGTCCCAAAAATAAAATGAACATAATGTAATAAAAAAATGTTGAGGGTAGCCCATGGTAGCATATTATACAAAATACAGACCTACATCAGACTCCTGAGTTTCTTCCCACTGTTGACTAGGGTTCATGTTTTCACGACTCTAAATATAAGAAAATATATCTAGGTTCATGTTTTCACGACTCTAAATATAAGAAAATATATCTAGGGTTCATGTTTTCACGACTCTAAATATAAGAAAATATATCCAGGGTTGATGTTTTCACGACTCTAAATATAAGAAAATATATCTAGGTTCATGTTTTCACGACTCTAAATATAAGTAAATATATCTAGGGTTGATGTTTTCACGACTCTAAATATAAGAAAATAAATCTAGTGTTGATGTTTTCACGACTCTAAATATAAGAAAATATATCTAGTGTTGATGTTTTCACGACTCTAAATATAAGAAAATATATCTAGTGTTGATGTTTTCACGACTCTAAATATAAGAAACATATCCAGGGTTCATGTTTTCACGACTCTAAATATAAGAAAATATATCCAGGGTTAATGTTTTCACGACTCTAAATATAAGAAAATATATCTAGGGTTAATGTTTTCACGACTCTAAATATAAGAAAATATATCCAGGGTTAATGTTTTCACGACTCTAAATATAAGAAAATATATCCAGGCTTGATGCTTTCACGACTCTAAATATAAGAAAATATATCCAGGCTTGATGTTTTCACGACTCTAAATATAAGAAAATATATCTAGGGTTGATGTTTTTACGACTCTAAATATAAGAAAATATATCCAGGCTTGATGTTTTCACGACTCTAAATATAAGAAAATATATCTAGGTTCATGTTTTCACGACTCTAAATAAAAGAAAATATATCTAGGGTTAATGTTTTCACTTTTCACGGCTCTAAATATAAGAAAATATATCTAGGGTTGATATTTTAACGACTCTTAACATAAAAAAATATATCCAGGGTTAATGTTTTCACGACTCTAAATATAAGAAAATATATCTAGTGTTGATGTTTTCACGACTCTAAATATAAGAAAATATATCTAGGGTTGATATTTTAACGACTCTAAACGTAAAAAAATATATCTAGGGTTAATGTTTTCACGACTCTAAATATAAGAAAATATATCTAGGGTTGATGTTTTCACGACTCTGAATATAAGAAAATATATCTAGGGTTAATATTTTAACGACTCTAAACATAAAAAATATATCCAGGGTTAATGTTTTCACGACTCTAAATATAAGAAAATATATCATAAAATATAAAATATACATTACACTACGTTTTTTTCTTTCTTTGCCATTTCGTTTATTATATGATTCCTAAAGCAGGAAACCTTTCTATAACCAATTTTAAAGAGATTTTGGTCAGCATTAAAGGCTCATCCCCTGGAAAAACTTTGAGTATTCCAAAATGCTGTAAATTGATATTTAAAGTAGCAACAAAAAAATGAATGGAATTAATAATTTTAAATTTTAAAGAGGGTAATATTTAAATATAAAATAGAAAAGTATTTTGTATATTTACAGCATGAGATAATCAATATTGAAACACAATGTATGAAAAATACAATATGGATGAAAGCTTTTATTCTAAAAGATTATGATATTCTGAAAAGTAATTAAAGCATTAATTTGATCCCAAAAATACCTAAAAACTTAAAAATATTTTTTTTGTTGATTTTATTCTTTAAATTATATTTTTTTTAAAATTATACCTGACTTGAAGGTAAAGAGTAAGCTTGCTGCATTTCTTGAAAACTGTAGTTCTAGATAATAATAATGACAATGACAATGACAATGACAATGACAATGACAATGACAATGACAATGACAATGACAATGACAATGACAATGACAATGACAATGACAATGACAATGACAATGACAATGACAATGACAATGACAATGACAATGACAATGACAATGACAATGACAATGACAATGACAATGACAATGACAATGACAATGACAATGACAATGACAATGACAATGACAATGACAATGACAATGACAATGACAATGACAATGACAATGACAATGACAATGACAATGACAATGACAATGACAATGACAATGACAATGACAATGACAATGACAATGACAATGACAATGACAATGACAATGACAATGACAATGACAATGACAATGACAATGACAATGACAATGACAATGACAATGACAATGACAATGACAATGACAATGACAATGACAATGACAATGACAATGACAATGACAATGACAATGACAATGACAATGACAATGACAATGACAATGACAATGACAATGACAATGACAATGACAATGACAATGACAATGACAATGACAATGACAATGACAATGACAATGACAATGACAATGACAATGACAATGACAATGACAATGACAATGACAATGACAATGACAATGACAATGACAATGACAATGACAATGACAATGACAATGACAATGACAATGACAATGACAATGACAATGACAATGACAATGACAATGACANGAAATTTTATTTACTTGATTAAAGACCCGTGTGGAAGAATATATTCTGAAGAGTACGAATCCATTTGTTTATTTTTCTTGATCTGGTTTTCAATTTGCTCCTCTTGCTCTGGGTTAGGGGGGTCTGGTGAAAACTGAAACAAATCCTCGAAATTTACGTCTTTCAGATCCATTTTAATTTGAGAGTACACTTCTGTCACCGCTCTGCTCTGCTCTGCACCGGCCCACCTGAAACTCTTCTACTGCGTATTTTTACCGAGCTTACAAGTTTACAACACCATTCTGCGTAGTAGAGGCATAATTAGAGACCTGCGGTTTCAAGTTTTAAATTAAAATATTTTCTGGAGTTTGCTTTAAACTGAAAAACATTGCAAATTGCAAAATTCACAAGATTTTATCATCATAAAAATGTATTCTGATATGATCCATAACCGCGAATCTTTAAATCTATGCCTAAGCCAAAAAGCCGTATATTGTGTTTTATATCGGACCAAAACAAGCCTTTGCTTTAAGACGACATTTTAAATTCGTGTCGGAATTTGTTACAACTTGGTTGTACATTATATGTATGTATGTAATATGAATAATAAAACACATGCATATGTGAGTATATATATATATATATATATATAT
>NW_019396219.1:316037-400438 GCF_000591075.1 Eurytemora carolleeae
GTTGTTTTGTTGTCAATTATATCGTTCATGTTGTTTTGTTGTCAATTACATCGTTCATGTTGTTTTGTTGTCAATTATATCGTTCATGTAGTTTTGTTGTCAGTTATATCGTTCATGTAGTTGTGTTGTCAATTATATCGTTCACGTTGTTTTGTTGTCAATTATATCGTTCATGTTGCTTTGTTGTCAATTATATCGTTCATGTAGTTGTGTTGTCAGTTATATCGTTCATGTTGTCTTGGTGTCAATTATATCGTTCATGTTATTTTGTTGTCAATTATATCGTTCATGTTGTCAATTGTTGTCAGTTATATCGTTCATGTTGTCTTGGTGTCAATTATATCGGTTTTGTTGTCAGTTATATCGTTCATGTAGTTGTGTTGTCAATTATATCGTTCACGTTATTTTGTTGTCAATTATATCGTTCATGTTATCTTGTTGTCAATTATACTGTTTATATTGTCTTTCTGCTTTCTGCGTTTTTGTCTTTTTTTGTGTCTCTTGTACTTTTCATATTCCACACCATGATAAACAAATAAAATTTAAATCATCAAAAAAATCTAATAAAAATCTTTTTAGCCTTAATTCTCCTTAAATGCATTTTATTTAAAAATGTGAAACCTATCTTTGATGCATCTCTCTAATTAGTCCAGCTTTGTGTTTGTTATTTTATAATGGGAGGAAGGTGTAGGGGGGTTGAATGAGGAGGAGGGGGGGGGGGGGGTAAAATCTCGTGACGGATATATATTGGAAAAATGAACTTGAAGCTTAATGCCTTAGATTGTAGATAATCGTAAACACAGTTACATTAATTGTAGATAATCGTAAACACAGTTACATTGATTGTAGATAATCGAAAACACAGTTACATTAATTGTAGATAATCGTAAACACAGTTACATTGATTGTAGATAAACGTAATCACAGTTACATAATTGTAGATAATCGTAAACACAGTTACATTAATTGTAGATAATCGGGAACACAGTTACATTCATTGTAAATAATCGGGAACACAGTTACATTAATTGTAGATAACCGTAAACACAGTTACATTAATTGTATAAAACCGTGAACACAGATGCATAAATTCTATATAATCGGTAATAGAGTTACATAACTTATAGATAATCGGTAACGCAGTTACATACATTCTAGATAATCGACGTCAACACAGATAAATAAATTAACGATAATCTTGAGCACAGCTACAATAATTCGTTAACATAGTCACATAAATTCTAGATAATCGGTAACACAGTTACATTAATTGTAGATAATCGGTTGCACAGTTACATAAATTGTACATAACCGGTAACACAGCCACATAAATTCTAAACAATTGGTAACACAGTTACCCAAATTGTAGATAATAGGTAACATAGTTACATAAATTGTAGATAATCGGTAACAAAGTTACATAAATTCTAGATAATCGTGAACACAGTTACATAAATTCTAGATAATCGGTAACATAGTTACAAAAATTCTAAAATCGGTTACACAGTTACATAAATTCTAGATAATCATGAACACAGCTACATAAGTTCAAAATATTCAGAAACACAGTTACATAAATTCTAGATAATCGTCAACACAGTTACATAAATTATAGATAACGTTAACATAGTTACATAAATTGTAGATAATTGTGAACACAGTTACATTAATTGTAGATAATAGGTAACATAGTTACATAAATTGTAGATAATTGGTAACACAGTTATATAAATTCTAGATAGCCGTGAACACAGTTACATAAATTCTAGATATTCAGTAACACAGTCACATAAATTATAGTTACCTAAATTTTAGAACATATAAATTCTAGATAATCTTAAACACAGGTACATAAATTCTAGATAATCTTGAACACAGTTACAAAAATTCTAGATAATCAGTAACACAGTTAAATAAATTGTAAATAAATGGTAATAAAGTTACATAAATTGTAGATAATCGTGAACACTGCAACATAAATTCTAGATAATTGCAAGCACAGTTGCATGTATTTGAGATAATCATGAACACAGTTACATTAATTTTATTTAATCGTGAACAAAGTTTAATAAATTATAGATAATCGTGAACACAGTTACATAAGCTCTAGTTAATCATCAACACAGCTACGTAAATCGTGTGATATAGATAAGGACGGAGGATTTTTGATTACATCTATTAACTTTAACTTGTAACATATAAACTTCAAATATATCAGTTGATATAGAGACTCTGCTTTAATTACTGCGAGAGAATAATCGTGTCCTTATTCTAAACAAATGAGTGGAAGATTGTGTCTTAGTTGAGACATTGATAGTTGTGAAATTGTTTCCTAGTGGAGGCATTGATTGCTCAAGATCGTGTCCTAGTTGAGGCATTGATAGTTTATGTGATCGTGTTTTAGTTGAGGCATTGATTGATTATGATCATGTCCTAGTTGAGACATTTATAGTTCACAAGATTGTGTCCTAGTTGAGGCATTAATAGCTCAAGATTGTGACCTAGTTGAGGCATTCATAGCTCAAGATTGTGTCCTAGTTGAGACATTGATAGTTTACAAGATCATATCCTAGTTGAGGCATTTTTTTAAAAAGAGGTTTTTTGTCTTCAAGACATGATTGGGTTATTACGATCAAATCTTGAAATTTTTCTATTAAGAAAGTTTCATGTTGTATGGGTTTATATTTATCTACCAGGGGTTGTAATCTGGCAGCACATTCATTCTTCCACACTTTATTCATACTGAGAAGATGGTTGACAAGATTCCAGCTGCCTAAGGGCTTCTTAAGCCTGAGAATAAAAGAGTGCAGGAATTATTCTGATATGCTGGAATGAGGCCTGGGTGCCATACAGATAGGATACATAACATAACATAAACATTGCTTCCTATCGTTTGTAAGCCCGGATTGGATAATACCTATAGCTGGGAACCATAAACTCCCTGCTTGTCCACCATTCCTCTCTTCATCATCATTCTCTTGGATCAATTCATATAAAACTTCTTTCTTGTTGAGTAGAAAGCATGCACCCTTTGGCTGCCTACCCCCTGTCCTCCTACATTTGTCAGGTGGTTATAACTGCTTCACCAGATGCCAGCTTCAGATGTTTTTGAAACCACAGGTTTGTGTGCAGTACAAGAATTGAACCTGTTAACAACATTCTGGACACCAATCCAGTTACTGACTGTGGACAAATGTGCTTAACTTCAGTGATATAACGAGAGCTGGTGTCACACACTCTCCACCCCATAGATAGCTCAAGATTGTGTTCTAGTTGAGACATTGATAGTTACATGCTTGTGTCCATGCAGACATTGATAGCTTATCACGCCTTTTGTTTGGAGTTAAACAATTAAGAGCTCGTGTCCGGCCTGGTTGACATTGATAGCGGAGCAGATTGTGTCCGGGCTTAGACATTAATAGCTAAGTGAAACTGAATTGTACCTGAATAGATACGTCTTCGTGAGCAGTTTATAGAGTAGGGTATTTGCTAAATTGAAAATTCCAAATGTGGTTTACCGTTTCACAAATTGATAGAGTTATTAGATTCCAAATTATTAATTAACAATAAAATCTTTTATATTTTCAATATTTCCGTTAATGTTGAAGCAGACCACATTTTCGAAAGCTTTTACGACGATTCTTCTTTATTTTATCAATTATTGGTTTACTTACCTTGTACAATTTCAGGTTCAAAATGTCCGTAATGTTTGCTGTTGTATAGAAATGTTGCTGATAGGCCCGTAATGCTGAATTTTGGCCGGGGAGTGTCATCTTTTCTTTCAGGAACTGAATCTGAGGAAACTCCTCTTTATCAGGTCAGACAAAAAACATTTATATTTTAATATTAAAGGGAAGTACATGTCATTTTAATGTGTTTAATTCTGATATCTCCTAATATGTCATGGAGTAGAAATGCGCAAGTTACTTTTGAAAATAATGAGTTTTTAGAACTATAAACATCTTTATATGACAAAGCTTTTAAGAGACACCGTTGTATATTGTGAATCGGGCATTGCCATCTGTGCATGAAGGGACACTTACAGTCCCTTTAAATGGAATTTTCATTTTCCTTTATTTTCAATCAACACATAATACATATGATACCCTAAATTTTAAATATTATATCACAACTAATTGCATTTCTTATTGATCATTTTTTAAAAACCAAGCGCCGTGAAAAATTTCTTTGTTTGTAAATCTACACCTTCCTTCTGAAGGTCCTTAAAAAGGCCTAACAGAGAATTGATACTCAGCAGAATTCCTTTTTGAAAAGGAAGCTTTGCAGTCTTAGCAGTATTGTTGGCAAATCTCATCATCTCTACTAAAGCTCTCATGCTTTCTAATGCTCTAGTTTGGTTCTCCAACCTCACACCAAATCCTGATTTGTATGGGGCAGAACTAAACTTACTTCGACTATTCAATGTGTCGAACCAGTAATTAACATCAAGTATGAATTTACTCTGTGCTGCAAAGAGATCCCCAAAATGGAAGATAAAGGCCTTTCCCACAGTTTCTGAGAAAAGTTGAGCAGCTGTCCTTACACGTTGCCTGCCTGATCCTTTTACATAGATTAGGTCAGCTGTTAGTTTTGGACAAATTTTGAGTTCTTTACCATCCTGCATCATAAGCTTTTTAAAATCTTCTTTGCCAAGAGTAACATTGTTTCCAGAACCGTCTGGAAATGAATACCCCTTGTCAAGACAATGGTTTCTCAACAGCTTCAGAAGATGGGGAGCATCTGGGAAGAAATAGACTGATCTTGATGGGTCAGATGGATTCTTGATCTTATTTGTACCATCCAGTATCCTGAACTGCGACATAAATGTGTGATTGCCCATATCAAATACGACTGCATGGATCTTAATTCCATATTCTTCACACTTTGAGATTATGGAAAGCAACAGATTCTTGGTCATCTTGACATCAAAATCATAAAAAATGAGCTGCTTCCACTTAGATGTTAATCCTCGAAGAATCACTGCTTGAACCTTTTTAGCTGGACCATAGACGCATTTGTTATCACTATCATACTGAATTATTTCCTTGATATCCATCTCGTCAAAGCAGAGAACACCAAAACTTCCAAACTGGTCCAACTTCTGTGAGTTTGCTGCAAGGTTGATATACATCTCGCTTAAACAAGGCTTGCATTCAATTTCAGATATTCGCTTCTTCAGAGTGGTTTTACAGGGAGCCAGAAGAAGATTTGAGTTTCTTAAGTAGTCATATGCTCTAGAACTATAAAAAAAATTTTTAGCAAATAAAAAAAGTTAATTAAAGATTAAAGTTTAATTAAAAAAGAATATGGCAAACTAAAGTAAGTAACAACTCACAGTGCACAGTGATTGAATTTGTAGCATGTACAATCTATGTTGAAAATATTAGATGCATAAAACTTAGATAAAAAATACATTTTATACATACTGGTAAAATTTATATGCAAAATATTTATCAGCTTTAAGTGTAATTTTACCTCATGTATTTCAGTGTTAATCCATGGCAGATATCTTCTTGAGTGTAGTTCCGGAAATATTTGCTTGTCGGATTCAGGATGTGATGAATCTTGGCTGGGTTATGGCCTTTCAACACAAGAAATTCTTTGACGTCCTTTTCATGAAGTTCTGTAGACTTCTCTCGATGTTGAAGAATGTCGCATTGAACACCAACATCTGCATATGTCAGAACATTAGGATAAAGATCAAACAGGTAAAAGAGTATTTCTTATAATTGTTAAAGAATACGAATATTTTATACTTAAAAAAAAAAATGTTATGCAACCGAAAAGCCAATAATTCTGCGCCCGCATTTTCATTCCACATTAGGGAATTTCTATCAATAGCAATGGTACCCAATGTAAAGTAGACTGATTGTTTTATTTTTTAACACATCAACTATTAATTAACAATGCTAAGATATCTTTTAAAAACGTGCGTATATAGGGCACCTATAAGAAAAATACAACATATATTTTACCATAGAACTTAAGGATTAGTTACTGCAAAAAGTAGGTCGAAATACTTAGATTTAGTATTTGCAACAAAAATGAATAATTTCTTTTATAAATAATAAAGCTCTTCGCTTATATATACATATATATATATATATATATATATATATATATATGACAACTATGGCCAAACGGCTACATTGAATGGGCTGCAATTTAATGAATTTTTTGTTCTCAAAAATTTAATTTTTTCTTTATTGATTTTTTAAAAATCCTTTTTTATTCCACGGGCACACCACCTAGTAAACAAATAAAAAATACAATACCTGCTTAGAAATCTGCCTGAAAGTAAGAAAAGAAATTTGGAAGAAGACTCGTGTATTCCTCTTTACCAGCTTTTAGATATTAACGGTAAGAAATTAATAAATAATTTATTTAATAAGGCTCTTTGCTCATTTATAAATATTTATATGTTAGCTATAGCTGGTCAAACGGCTGGACCAAATTGGCTAAATTTTAAATTTTTTAAAGTCGACATTTTTTTTAAATTCGATTTTTTTATTTCCACTGGCAACGCTGGGCACTTTATTTTTATTATTTTTCCACCTCAAAATTTAAAATAACCGTATTTAACATAGTTTTCTTTTAAAAAATTCACTTGCATCAATTTATGTAAATTCAAGGTGTAGACGTAATTTTGAATGAACCTACATTTATGTGACAACTGTACACAGAAAACCTTGTTTTTTTTCTTGGAAAACTATGACTTGCATATTTGTGCAACAGAAATAATGAAAGAAATTGTTAGAAACAAAACAAACTAAAAACCAACGATATCTTCCAAACTATTGATCAAATAAAAGTTTTAAAAGGTGCTTTGTGAATAGGACAGGACACTTTTAAAATGGAGGTTCACTTGAAAATACAACTTATAAATCCCTTTAAAGATAATGATGATTAAGAAACAAAGTATTGAGACAGTACAATAATTCAATTCAATGAAATGCAGTTTCAACTAGGGTTTGCAGCGAACGAAACGTTTCGCGAAAAAATTCGAAAATTTTAGTTTGCATTTGCGAAAAATGTTTTCGGGGGAAAAAAAGTGTTATAAGCTCTGCATTAATGAATGGCGAAAAAAACCTTGTAGAATTCTCAGCTCTGACAGCTCAATATTTGAAGTTGTTTTTTATGGCATATTAATAATTTCTCTTCCATTACTTTAATAAATGTTTGATGAAGAGAATTTGATTTCTTTATCTTTTTAAGTTTCTGTCCGTCCACATACGTTCACCCATGACTATGAGCCAGCTAGCCATTTAAAAATTCCGTATTTTGTTCGCATAATTTCCGGTTTTTTCACGAAATTTTCGCATTATTTTTTTCGCACCGCACATTCTATTTCACAAAAAAAAACAGATGGAAACTAAAACTTACTATTTCAAAACAAAACACTTTTGGGGACTTAAATTCCCATAAGCAGCAAATAAAATCCTTGTTTTAATATTTAAGGAGGAGGATATCTTTTTGAATTAATGCTAAAGTGTCAGAAGAAAAAGAACTACAGAGAACTGGATGAGGCATTAGGAAAATTTACAAAAATATTGATTTGAATCATTTAAGAGGAGAAAACATTCTTCGGTTAAAGGATTTGAAAATGGACTTTTAAAACATGACATTCATATTATGATTTCAATTCTTAAATAGCTCAAAATCAGGAAGTTTTCGAAAGATAATGTTTTTGTAAAATAGATGTTAAACTGAAACCCTTCCTTTATAATGAGGTAACTTAACTTCACAAACATTCATTGCACTAATTAAAGTTAAAACTGGAGTGTATAAAGTCTATGAAGTCGTTTTCTATTCAAGAGTTTTCTGGTTCTCACTGTCCTGTTACATTTGTAACCTTTGCTTATAACGACTTCCATAATTGTTAACAATTCCATCCATTTGTTAAAAATTCCTTCCATTTGTTAATAATTTCTTTCACAATTGTTAACAATTCCTTCCATTTGTTAACGATGACTTCCATTCATTTGCAATTCCTTCCATTTATTAATAATTTCTTTCATAATTGTTAACAATATCTTCCATCTGTTAACGATGACTTCCATTCATTAGCAATTCCTTCCATTTATTAACAATTCTTTCTATTTGGTAACAATTTTTTCTATTAACTTCCTTCAATTTGTAAATAATTTCTTCTATTTATTAACAATTCTTTCCATTTGATTCCAATTCCTTCCATAATTGTTAACGATTTCTTCCATTTGGTAACAATTCCTTCCATTTTGTAATAATTAAAAAAAAAATTTCCGACATTTTGTGAAATATCTCCAACGATATGTTCATAATTTTGAACAAATTGTTCCTGACTTTTAAAAATTTTAAGAATTCGGTGTTATGAACATGATATACTACAGGGTTTACCAATAATAATGGGAATTCAGTGACGAATTCGATATCGTCTTTTTAAATAATTCTTTAATTTAGTATATTGATACCTACTGAGAAAGCTGTAATCTGTAAGATTTTCGTCTGCTATGTTTACAATTTGTTTGGTTGTTTTGACTGCATACTGTTGTACTTAGCAAAACAAGAAAATTACGGTATACTAACAGAGTAAACTTGTCCGTCTTCACTGTTCATCTTGCGGAGACATTATCGACACATCTTTACAGCCATTTACCATTTTCATAAAATAAACTCTATCAGACATAATAATATTATGGTTTTTGAAATTAGGTATTACAATGCTAATTCATAACAAAGACGATATCGAATTCGTCACTGAATTCTCATGTTTATTGGGACACCCTGTACAATTGAGCAGTGTGAACAGACCTATAAGAGATTTAAAAGTTTTTAATAAAACTATTTGCTTTGTAACAAAATCAAAGACACTTAATTTATGCTTCAATATTGTCTTCCTACTCCACAGTTTTATAGTTCTCACTGTATGTTTAAAACCCTGATCTATAATATGTAGGGTCGAGGCAGAATGGTTCCAATTTCTGAGCTTATTTTTCTGAGAAACTCGGAGCGGTCTAGAGACAATCAACTGCCTCAGATTAGGGATTTAGGTGAAATATAGTTAAATAAAACTACTAAATATGTTTTCTAGGATTTTTTAATCTATACTTTTAAAAGCAATATTCTGTTGCAGGAGAAGCAGTGGATAATTTTGACTTCGAAACAAGTGATATTGTTGCAGAAGCAACTAAGAAGTATTCTCCCGAAAAAGGTAAAAAAAAAACAATATCAATTTGATATGAAAAAAGAAAGATAATTAATATGGTTTATTTTGAATATTTAGATCTAAAAGGTTAAAACATCGCTCCAAACTGAAAGCAGAGCGTATAATAACTATTTAATGATTTAAACAAATCATTAAATCATCTAAACAGATCATTAAATCATTTAAACAAATCATTAAATTAATAAAATCTCTAACATGCATATTAATAACTAGCTAAGGTGCCCGTGGAATTTCAAAAAAAAATGAGAAAAAAATTGGTTTGAAAAAAATTGTTTTAGCTTTTGTTACTTACCGGGCACCAATGGGTTCCCTAAAAAATTCAGCTCATTTGGTCCAGCCGTACGTTTGGCCCATTATAACTAACATATAGCCATATATGAGCAAAGAGCTTTATTACATAGAAAACTAGCTGAAATGCCGGCGTTGCCCGTGGAATTTTACAAAATTTTACCATGGGTTTCCTCAAAAAACGTTAGCCCATTCAGTTCAAACGTTTGGCCAGCTATAGCTAACAAATACATAAATAAATATGTATGAACTTTTTTATATAGATTAATGAAATCACTAACAAACTCTTATTTGAGATCCTGAAATGTTCCGAGAGTGCTGTTGGCGCCTGTCAAAGCGTGGAGCGGTTGGAGAAACTGGTTTACATGTGTGCTTTCTCATTCCTACCTCTACACACATTGAGCTTGCCAAACGAATGATTAAACGATTTCCAAAGGTTACAAACATATCTTTACACATTTTTGCTGTTCTTATAGCTTTTAACTTTAATCCAACTATTTTCGACCCTGACATCTGGTTTTTCAAGCTATACATATCTGTAACTCAAACTCTGGTTAGACGCCTTCTCGGAAGATGATTGAAGTTAAATCAGAAAAAAAACATAGTGAATTATATTAATGAAGAGTTTGGTCAGTGAATTAAATTTAATTCTGGCCTTGGGGTATAGTCTAGAGAAGCAGATTAGTGCAATGAAGGGATTATCTCTTCATCTGTTCAAAAGTTCCAGCCTCTTTTGCATTTATTTTCTGAACTTCTTGTAGATTAAGCTAAAATGAGAATCATCATTTTCTCAAATCGAATAAATCAAATATTCTTTATTTTTCAGTTGATCAATGATATCTTCATCAGTGAAGAGTACTATGGTGAGAATGTTCTCCATCTGGCAACTGTAAATGAGAGTCCAGCAATAGTTAAATATCTTCTTGATGCTGGAGTCAACTATCAGGTATGCACAAGTAGTTTTGTAAATCAAAAAAAATTTTAAATTCCAACGATTTTTTTATTTTTTAAAAAATTGAAAAACGAACCAAAATAATTATAGTTTTAGCTTTTGCATTTTTGTCCCAGTTTAAATTTAAAATAAACACAAATAAAAAATTTAGCAAAAGCAAATTTTGAAGAAAAAAAAATTTCTCACTATGTGAGATGTTTACCCTGAGAAAGATATATAAAGAAAAACAAACCAATAACGATCAACAGCACTTGCACAATAACATGTTTTTCACTTATCTTAAAGGGACCGTTCACTTATTTGGGTAATTTGAGGGTAAACTAAACAGCCTATTCGCTGTTGATTGGTATTAGTCTTACTTTTCAAAGACGACTGTGGCCGGAGAAAAAAGCCGATTTTTCGTTCAGAATTCGAGCGCAATTCAACTAATACCAATCAACACCGAATAGAATGTTTCGTTTACTGTGAAATTACCCAAATAACTTAACAAATAACTTCTATTTTTAAGTTTGAACCATTTTGATGATCAAATTGTTCATTGAATTTTGAATTTTAGTTTTAAAATAGTTTCGAAATTTTTGGGATATAATTATTTTTTTTTCAATTTCCAGGAGGCATGTTTCGGTAATTTTATGTGCACTGAAGACCAACAGACGAACAGGATGGATACACTGGACTCAGAACGGGTTATTATGAATGCTCACACTGATTATCAGGTAATCTATAACAGAGGGAAAAATTCTGGAGAATTTTAAATTATTTCTCCGCAATTGTACGTATACTGTCAATCTAAACAGTTTTGTGAAGAAGAAATTGATGTTTTGCAGTAAAATATCCCATTCCTTCTTCACATGATTGGAATCATATAAATTGACCCACCCCCGCATTTGGAAGATCATTTGGAAGACTATGAAATTGAAAAGCTATCATTATTTGATTTAATTTGTTTTCTTGAAAAGGGACATGTGTACTGGGGTGAATATCCTCTATGTTTTGCAGCTTGCCTGGGCCAAGAAGAGTGTTACAGGTGAACATTTTGTTGTTTTTAAAACTTAAGGAACAACTTGCATATAGTGTTGTTAATCGTTTTTGAAAACGATCGTTTAACAATCTTTTTTTTGTTTCGTTTTTCAATCTTTTTCAAAAACAATGGTTTTGTTTGGAAAAAAAATCTTTTTGTGACCGGTTTTTTACGACTGCTTTTTAAAAACGATCGCTTTTGAAAAAAGATCGTTTTTGAAAAAACGATCGTGTTTGAAAAAAAATTTATTGACAATTATGTTAACGATCGTTAACGAAACGACGAACTTTATGAAAACGGTCGTTTTTGGAAAAACTATCGTTTTGAAAAAACTATCGTGCAGATGCCCTTCAGGTCGGTTTCCTCTTTTCGTTAACGATCGTTAACGAAGGGTCGTCGTTAAAGATCGTTAATGAAACGACGGTTTATACATATGAATAATGATCGTTTTTAAAAATGATCGATTTAAAAACGACCATTTTTAAAAAACGAACTTTTTGAAAAACTATCGTTTCGTTATCGATTTTTCATTGTCGTTTTCATTATGAAACGATCGTTTTTCAAATTAATAAAAACGTTAACGTCCCTGCTTACACAGTGATCCGAAGGTTGAAAGCTCTCGCCCAAAATTTTTGGAGAATTGCTAATTACTTGTCAAAAAAAACGAAAAATGTTCTCGAAGTTATAAACAGAATTATAAGGTATATACTATATAATAAGTTGTGCCATTCTGTTCTATAATTTTGAACAAAATGTTTGTTTTTTCACATTAAATGTGCGATAGTGAGATATTGCCAACACATATTAGGTTTTTTTTTAACGTTGCATTCTCAACAGTCAAAAGTAATAACTTTTCAAAGAAATTGTGCATGCCTTGCATTACTTGCGTTCAGTAAAAATATGTGAAGTTTCAATATAATCGTTGGTTTGAATACAGGAACTGAATTCTTGCCACACATTCTAATCCCTCTATCTTCACAGCTTGATGGTGTAAAATTTGGATATTTCAAACTTAAAATATTTTTTGAACAAAATTTTACGTTCTATAACGACATCGGATTGCAAAGATAGGGATTAAAATATCAGAGTTTGAGGCAAAAACTCAGTTCCTTTATTGAATACATATTTAATACAGAAATAGCCAGAAACACAGTGAAAATGGAAGACGACATTATAGCAATACTTAAGCGTTTGATGCGATTTTATACTATACAGCTATAAAATCACTAATTTAGTGAAATGGGTTTGTTTACAGTTTTTGTGTCTGATGCTCTTTGGTTTTTAAAAAGTTCAAAATTGATTCTAAAATTCGTCTTTCTATTTCAGTTTTCTGGTTATCCTTGTAGTTCAAAGTGGAATACTTAATATCTTTAATATTTTCCTGTCTTGTAACTTGTTCAAACAGAATCTATAATTCCCAGTAGTCGGAAACAATTTAGCATAAAATGTAAATTAAACAAAAAATACAAAAACTTCCCCTCTTTGGCCATCAAAACAACTATTCTAAAGGGCCGGGATGGGGGGGGGGGGGTTAAAATGTATAAGCAAATTGCACATTTAATGGTTTAATGCTTAAATTTATTACTATTTTTTAAATCACTTTTAACTTTTTAACACAAAACTCCTATTGTTGTCCTTCGTTCTCGACATTTTTTATTGTATTATTTTAAAAACACATATTTTAGCTCTAATTGATTATTTTTTTCCCGTAACATTCCAGTTTGCGCGCCTTTTTCCTTTCCATCAACAAGTATTGACAGATTTGCACTGCAAAACTGTCAGGCCTGATTTTCACAAAAGTGTTTCAAGAAATGGCACAGAAACATAAATTCTATATTCTGTTATTGTATAAACATGTAATCAATTCTTAATATTAAACTGGGTTGCCATCAAAATAATGAACAATTTGACAATTTCACACTGCTGACCAACGTTAGATATTTATAAGGGGAGAAAGAATTAGAAAAAAATGGTTAAAAAGGAATGAAGAAAATAACAGCTAATTCACTATTAATAACTACTAGCTAAAGTGCCCGTCGTTGCCCGTTAATTTTTTTAATCTAATTTAAAAGCAAGTGAAATATATAAGCAATACGGACACCCTAATGTAAACTAGAATTGTCTGAATATGAATTTGAAATTGTTAATTTTGCATTTTAAAACAGGATTTTTTCAATCTACGCATATGAAGGATTTTGTCGCCCGTACTCCAAAAATCGGGTTGTCATCTGTTTTTTTCAAACAATAATTAATCTGAATTCAATATTGAATACTTTTAGACTGATACTAGCCAAGGGTGCAGATCCCAATGCGTTGGATACCAATGGAAACAATGTTTGTCACATGATGGTAATCTTGAATAAGAAAGACATGTTTGACATGGCCTATGAGACAGGAGCTGATGCTAGAATATTCAATAATCAGGTAATCCAGTTTTTCAACCAATTATTTTAATAACAATAAGATTGTTTAATAACCATATCATAACAATCCAAGCTGTAGAACCAAATACGCAAAAAATAACCAAAGAACCAAACATTCAAACTTTTATGTTAACGAACCTTAAAGCATTTGTTTCATGATTCATACCATTTTTAACTTTTCTGAAATATCAGAAAAATCTTAAGGAAATTGTCGCAAACTCTAATTTTGTAATCCCAATATATTTTCAACCTAATGTCGTAGACCTTAGATATTTAAAACTGCAAATTCTGTTAGATCAAATAATATAAGTTTGAAATTTCAAAGCCTTAAAGGGAGTGTTCGCAAAAAATGAAAGGGGGTATAGGCTTAATGCGATAAAAAAAGCGTTTTTGATCGCTACTAATCTTACTTTTATCTGTTGCGTCTATAAGGAGAAAATTGTTAAAAACGACAAATACCGAAGAACGTAGTGTCCATACAAATTCAGAAAGATGCAACCTGCGAATTAGACCGTAAAAAATCTATTTAATTTCAAACAAATCATTCAGATATTACAACCTATAGTCATCGATTATCTTTCGCCACATTTGTATATAGTTGATTTTTCATAAAGTTTAGTCATTTTTTGTATTTTAACATTGGTAATAACGATGGTAAAGCTCTTATTTTCTATGCGCTTTAATTTAATATATTTTTTTCAAGAAAAAATCTATTTTTCTGTTTAGGGATTAACACCACTGACCTTAGCCTCTCTACTCGCAAAATCCAAAATGTTTTTTCATATTCTAAACATTGAAAGGGATGTTTACTGGCAGGTACAACAGATTTATAAAAATATAAAAATTTATATATGTAAGCTTCTTTCCAAGTTAGTTTTTACTCAAATTTAGGGCCTATGAAATTCTAATCCACATAGATTCAACCTGCTTACACAAAGTATCATCAATTTTTAGGACAGGATCAACTTTGAAGTGTCGCAACGCCTTGGGCTTTGATTTTTACCGCTCTAACTCACTCATGCTTTTATGTAGCCCTATACATGTACAGTTTAGCATTTTAAAGCACTTGTTGTTTGCTTTGGTTATAAATCACAGTGTTTCCCATAATGCTTTGACCAAAATGATTAATCATTATTTTAAAATCATGGAAATGCGGGAAAATAAGACTTGTAAATCTGCCAAATTTAATTATTTCTAACAGTTAATCTTAACATGGAAAGATATGCTTCTTCTTTGAATATATCTTTGTCTGAGAGACATTAAAATCTTGACTTTTATCTAAAGAAAATGAAATGTTTAACATAATAACATTAGAGAATAACAACTTTATTTTGAATCTATGATTATAGATTGGACATGTTGTGTGTGCTGCATATCCTCTTAGTTCCTTCGATACTATTGATGTTCATACTGGAGAACTTGATGCTAAGAGTGCTCTTAATCTAATCGTATTTGGGGTGAGTGTTCTATATTATCTAGAGGATGTTACAAAAAATGAAGGTATATATACTATATAGGCTAGATCTAGCACTTTCATTTTTGACATTATGCACCGTGAAAATTTGTGACTTTGAATGAATTTAAAGGAATTGATTCTTTGCCACAAACTCAAATTTTCTAATCCCTATTTCTTAACAAATTGATAGTGTAAACCTTTGATATTTCAATCTTATAATATTTTATCTATCAGTATCCATAGTTTGAAATATCTAGGCTCTACGACAATGGGTTGCAAAGATATAGGGATTGGAAAATAAAATTTTGCGACGAAGACTCAATTCCTTTAAAGGATTTTTTGTAACATTAAGGGCGGTAAAAAGTCTGGTCTGTGTAAACAAATTTTCTCAAATAGCCCATAAATTTTTTGTTACCAAAGCTTCAGATCTAAAAAATTTTTTTCTAAAAGCCCTTAAAAAATGGATGTAGATTGTAGAAACAAGTATTACACTTTGATATTTGTTTAAAACAAAAAATTTTACATTTTTAAATTTTAGAATTTTGGAATTTTTTTCAACCCTTCGTAGCACCTGAACTATTAAAGTTATCGGTCTAATTTTTTATTCAAAAAGCTGGCCTTAAAATATTGGACTATGAACATGCATTTCATCCCTACGCTTATTCTCTTAAGCCCTTTCTTGGATGGGACTGGGACGCCCGCCATACCTACCCTAGGCTATAAATAGATTCAGACCTTTATTGGGTTAAAGATTGCTTTTAATAAACTTTTCAATATTATTTACCTGAAAAATGGGAAAAACGCAAATTTAGAAAAACATTTTTGTTCAAAATCAAAATTTTACCCTCAAAGAAAATACTGGGAAAAAATATACCAAAATCAAAGCAACTCAATATATGTTCTACCAGCGAAATCCTGTATTTGTAATTTATCACATTGAACATCGAAAACATTTAATTATAAAAAATTTAATCATAAATTCAATAGAAGTTTCCGTCTTTGAATATGATTTGTTTATGTTTGTTTAGGATATTCAGACAACAAAATCGGAGAATAAATTTGTTTAATTTGTCCGAAAAAAACCTCATAATTTTATTATTTTCCTCTTTTTTGTTCTTTTTTCTCATTTTCAATTGACCTCCACCCCTTTATGCTATATAATAGCATGTATTGGAGACAAAAAGTGATTGTTAAGGTAGAAAATGAGCATCTGGATCTGATTGAAGGTGTTGTGGTTGATTTATTAACTGCTAAATGGAATTCATTCATCAGAGGCAGGTTAGTAAACACTTTTTGTTTTCACTTTTAGCAAAACTAAATCTTTGTATTCGATTAACTTTTTTGGAATTGCCGATCTGCACCAAATGCTGGGAAACATATTTGATTTTTTTTTCATGTTAGTTTTTGATCCATGAAAGAGCTCCTCAAAATCTGAAAAGTTTAACAAGTTTTCAATTAGTATGATGTTACATTATTACAGTGCTAACTTGGGAATCCGCTTTGCCTAGAAACCAAGTTTTCCCTTAAAAAGTCAATTTGATATTTTAAAACCTAGCTCAGAACATTTTCGTTGTTCTATACCGAGTTCCCCGAACAGTATTTGAGGCAAATCGGTCAAGGGGTTCATGAGTTATGATCGTAAATGCAAACAAACAAATAAACAGGATAATTACGATTTACTATCTTTTGGAACAAAGGCCTAAAAAAGGGTTCAAATCATTCATTAACGCGAAAAATGTGGTTTTCAACTGTCTGGGCCTTAAAGTTTATCAAAATTCAGTGAAAATACGTTTAGCTCTGTAGATTTTTAAAAAATAAGACCGTTAATTTAATACTTAAAATTTGTTTTGAAATATTTTAACGTTCTTAACTTAACTTAACTTTCCACAAAAATGACGCGAAATGTTTTTTTTAAAAGAAAAACAAACAAAAAAGTGAAGAATCTGAAAATAAAACTATGTCTAGGTTTTGGCGCCAGTTTCTTCAGTTTATAGTGTTCTGGCTCCTGGTTTGTACAGCCTTCCTACCTCGTCCCACCACCACCTGGATATGCAGGAAACTAATCAAATCATCGATCAAATGTTAAAAAAAGTTCTTAACTAAAAAAAAGTGTCTCACGATAAAACGTTTCCGAAATGCCCGTGTTTCCGATTACTTTTCTGTTAGCTAAATGTTTCATATTATTCCATATTATAAAATATTGAAAATTACAAAATTTTCCAAATCCAAGTTTTAACAACAACTGTTGTATAGAATGTAAATTAGGCAGACACTTCTTTAAAAAATATTGTTAACTTACAAAACTTAATAATTTAAAATGTTTCCGATTACAAAACAATGATGATGGTTTGATAAATCAAAGCTGTAATTTATACAAATCCTTTTTTGGAACACCTTTCATTTCCAATAGCCGCTAT
This sequence comes from Eurytemora carolleeae, assembly GCF_000591075.1. Taxonomy (NCBI): domain Eukaryota; kingdom Metazoa; phylum Arthropoda; class Copepoda; order Calanoida; family Temoridae; genus Eurytemora; species Eurytemora carolleeae. The sequence goes on from NW_019396219.1 coordinate 333,800, forward strand.
TTTTTTTAAAATTATTTTATCACTCTGATTCTGATTAGGCTTAATCTTAGGAAAAACCTACAGGATAACGTTAGTCTCACATTATTCACCAACTCCAACTATGAGTTGTAAGTATATCTACATATTATTTATTTAACATTTGTAATTAATAAAAAAACGTAAATATCGGAATTTCGAGTTCTTGCCACTAACTCAAATTTACTCATCCCTTTATCTTTGTAAATTTTAGAATATATTTCATCAACATATACGTCCTGTTTCTCAACATTTTACAATTCGTAAATAATTTCAATTGTTTAATGCATATTACATTATGCAAATTCATATTAATTTAAATTAAATGTTTTCGACGAATATCAATCTTTTTTCAATAAAGATCTAGGATTTAAAACATTTTTCAAATACATCATTAATCTATTAAAATATTTAAGAGAATCGGAGAAAATAATTCCCCTGAAAACTCTCAACCGCTCTTCTCCTTCCAGGAACTTTTGTATAATCTTAAAACCACTTAAATGAAATTTAAATAGACTAGGCTTTTAGGGCGCCCATCTTATATTTCAACTTTTAATTGTGGCTTTATCTGTGATCATCTTCTCTTTATACAGTATAAAACAAAAACAAAAAAGTTTGCAGATTTCATAATATTTTTACGCGCACTTTTTTAAAATTTTACAAAAATAAAAATATTTTAAGCACAAATTTTTTAAATTTTGATCAATTATTAACCTTCCCTGGGGGTCACGTGAGGTCCCACAAAAAAAATTTTCCCGATCGGTTCAGCCATTTTAACGTTTATTGGATACAAACAAACAGACATACAAACACCAAGACAAGCCAAATTTATATATAGATTGAACCGATATAAAAAAAACGAAAATCTTAATAACCCAATATGGGCACAACATGCCCAATGTTACAAAACTTCCAAAACAAAACGCCCAATAAAAAACGCCCAAAAAACTGTGCTTTTCTTGTTGTTAAATTCTTATAATTTCTCTTTATAATGGAACTTTGTGTGAATACATATATGCAGACATACCCTAGACTCACCAGGCTTGATGTGTTCAGTTACTTCAACTTAAAATTTTACCGCGTTTTGGTCTATCATTTTACTTTAAAAGTTTTGGTTTATAACTTGGCTTAAGAGTGTTGGTCTATAATTTAACTACTTAAAAAGTTTTAGTTTATAATTTGGCTTAAAGAGTTTTGGTCTATAATTTAACTCAAAGAGTTTTGGTCTATAATTTAACTTAAAGAGTTTTGGTCTATAATTTAACTAGAAGAGTTTTGGTTTATAATTTAACTTGAAGAGTTTTGGTCTAAAATTTAACTTAAAGAGTTTTGGTCTATAATTGAACTTTAAGAGTTTTGTTCTATAATTTAACTTAAAGAGTTTTGGTCTATAATTTAACTAGAAGAGTTTTGCTCTATAATTTAACAAGCTTTTAACTTACGGAGTTGTAATTTTCTAGTTTTTCGTAAAAAATGCACCACGACATAAAGTACAAAAGAGTACAAACGAAAAATTTATATTTAATTGGGTAAAAATGTGACCGAAAGTCGCTGCTATAGCTGGCACAAGGACCAAACGGTTAAATCACTGTGGAAAGCATGTTTTACAAAAATGTTTTCAGAGATTACCTGAACCTTAGTATTTCTGATAAACTAGGTATAACTTTTCATTTAAAAATTTGAAATCATTTCCCTTTTCAAAAATGTATTTGTTTTCGAAAAATTTGGTTGGAGCGAAAAAAAAACTAATTAAAAAATTGCTATAATAAAATTCGAAAGAACCTATAGAAAAAGGCATCATTTCAGGGTTTGTTTTAACACATTTCAGTGTTGTAGGGGGTTTCAATTGTGCTCTATGTCTTCTCTAAGAGTACAAAGGAATTCATTTTTTTTGCCACAAACTCTGATTTTTTAATTCCTATATATTTGCAACCTAATATTGTTGACCTTTAAATATTTCAAACTATGAATTCTGTTAGATCAAATATGCTTAAAATATCAACAGTTTTAACTATCAGGTTGGAAAGGTATACGGATAGAAAATTTGGGTTTGTGGCAAATAGTCAATTCATTTAGAATTGCATGTAATATTTTGTAACAAGAAAATAATCATATATTTGAGGAGCCTCTTAATTAAAGACAAAAATGTAATGCTAAATGTTACTTCTTATTGTATAGTACCTGAATCCATGTGTTATCGGCTGCTGATTGAATCTAGTTCAGTAAACAGGTAACACTTACAGGTTACTCACCATAGATGAGGCTTATCTGACAACCTCAAACTCATAAAGGAATTGAGTCTTTACCACAAACACAAATTTTCCAATCCCTATATCTTTGCAACCTGCTGCTGTAAAACTTTGATATTTCAATCTTAGATTATTTAATCTAACTGAATTCATAGTTTAAAATATCTAAGGTTCACTACATTGGGTTGCAAAGATATAGGGATTAGAAAATCAGAGTTTATGGCAAAGACTCAAATCCTTTACCGAGAAGGGAATTTTTTGGCGCACTGTCCCGGTTTGCTCATTAAAATTCGATCCGGCAATTAAAGAATTTATAAATAAAAAAAAAGTTTATTGAACCCTCATGGTAAGAACAAAGACTGAATGCACTCCATTAGCGCATGATCCAATCAGGGTTCAGACATGTGTTTGTTGTATATTCTAAACCAATAGAATTAGTATGGTGATAACAGCTATTTTTCTATCTATTTCATTATCCAATCAAAGTTATGAATCCTGCAATCAGTAATTAGAAATATTTACTTCTACTGAAACTATGGTGAATAACTCTCTACAGTCGTCTTTGAATTCTCATATTGTGTGGTTAACCTTTAATGTAAACTTCATCTAATGAATAGTGCCTTTATAGATTCAAAAGTTAAAGTTTTAAAAACGTAATTTTAAGTGACCCTTCATTTCAAAGATTGGCATGTCCGATTCAGAAGCGGTGCCATTCATAGGGTTGCCTGGTTAAGAATGAAAGATATCTCAGTGTTGCAAGGCACTCTTTAAATGATGGGTTACTTGAAATTACACTTACAGTCTCTTTAATTTTTAGTTCTTCTGCCGATTATCCTGTGATAGAAGAGGGTTGGATACCAGAAGAGAGTAGGATACCAGAAGAAAGTAGGATACCAGAAGAGAGCAGGATACCAGAAGCGTCTGGTTTACAAGAGAGCTGTCAATCTGGAAACTGGTCTACAAACAATCCTTGCGGACTTTGGAGGTACAGTTAATTGACATGGCTTCAATTGTTTTATGATCCTAGCCTTGCTTTTCTTAAACTTATGCCTCGTGTATAAACGAGAGGGATCGAGTTGTATCTCGTAAGACAGAAACCTGAGAACACAGGCTGAGTCGTATCTGGATATATATTGACTATGGTATTCAAGATGAACCTTGAGTTCTAGATCGAGTTGTATCTTGTAAGACAGATACCTGAGTCATATCCTGATTTATATTGACCGTGGTATTACTGAGGAACCTTGAATTCTAGATCGAGTTGTATCTTGTAAGACAGAATACAGATAGAGTCGTATCTGGATTGATACTGACCAAGGTATTAATGGAGAACCTGGAGTTCGAGATTGAGTTGTACCTGGATTGGTACTGATCTAAAAGTATTTATTGGAGTAGGGCATTTGCCACATATTCTGTAAATTTACAATATTTTGATTGTTATAAAGAAGCAAAAGCAAGAATACTACAGGGTGTTTCACTGGACATAACATTACTAAATAATGGCCAGGCTTGAAACTCAACAAGATTATTCAATTATTAGCTTTTAAAGCTTTTTTATATAAAAAATATATTGTTTATTTATCAGATGCAAAGTTTAAATTTCATTTCATAAATTTAGAAATTTGAAAATTCTTTATATTTATACTAATCCGCTCAATAAAAAAACAGACAAACCTCATTTAGGAAAACCAGGATTAGGGGATTTAAAAAAAAAACTTTTCCTAGAATCAGACTTGTAAATTTAGATTCAAGAATGAAGGCCGCAATACATTTTTAGAATACGATATTTTCCTGTTTTAATCAAGAAAATGTCACGTTTAATTAGAGGTAGATATATTTTTAAATTATAATTTATTAATTTTTCAGCATTGAGTCTACTGAGGACAAAGTAAGAGTTCTCTCCGAGTTATTAATCCTACCACTCACTGTTCTTTATATTTTTACTGGATTTAGGTAAGGTTTAATGATGAATTATTTATTAATTCCATAAGTTAGGGACCATATCAATATCTTTATATAAAAACTGTGTCAGCCTAAAGGAATTGTAACTGTAATGTCATGTGACCCTCGATACAAAGATGACAATGCCCTATTTACAATGTACACTTAATTGAATGCTTAGTCTGATAAAAACAATGCGCAAGTCACTTTCGAAGAGAAACCGCAAATGAAAATAAACATTTCAAAGAAACTAAAATCTAATTCAAACTTGATCAGACAAAGCTTTTAAGGGTGTCTTTGTTAATCGAGCATTACCATATGTGCATGGAGGATCAATTAAAATTACGTTTACAGTCCCTTCAAAGGAACTGTAAATGTAATTTGAATTGTTCCTCTCTATTAATGGAGTGGCATGTCCTGTTCACAAGGGTACCTGACCAGATTTGTCTCATCAATTAANTCCATATTAATGGAGTGGCATGTCCTGTTCACAAGGGTACCCTGCCTCCATATTAATGGAGTGGCATGTCCTGTTCACAAGGGTACCCTGCCTCCCTATTAATGGAGTGGCATGTCCTGTTCACAAGGGTACCTGACCAGATTTGTCTCATCAATTAATAAACACTGTTTTAAATAGACAAGAGATCATAACTTTTACATTTTTGATCAGATAATGGTTTATATTAAACGTGACAAGAACAGTTTCTTCAATGAAATATCAAGATTATTGACTTTATTTCACATATTTAAAAAGAACGAACTCGTAAACTACAAGGTTACTCACAAAGAATGAGACTGTTAAGATGACTCAAAACTCTAAAATTATAACGATGAGAAGCTTGATTTTTGTTTTTGTATTCAATTGAGTATTTTGATGGTTTCCGAAGAAAACGGACTAATAACAGATTTCGTACGATCGTCTTTAAAGTCTCATCCTTTGTGAGTAACCCTTTAACTCATTTGCTTGAAGCTGATGAGTCTGTGATAAGGTGATTTAGGGATTCTGTAATTTAATTTGTTCAGAGAGATGATGTTCCTACCCTCAAATATATTCTGGGAAACCTTGATAGTTTGTCCTTCTAGAATCATCTTTATGTTAGGAAACTTTCTCATTATTGTTGCATTCTCCCTCAGGTAGTTAATATTGTTGTATTCTCCCTCAGTTAGTTAATATTGTTGTATTCTCCCTCAGGTACTCAAAAATATTGTATTCCCTCACAGGAACTCATTATAGTTGCATTCTCCTTCAGGTACTCATAATATTTGCATTCTCCCTCAGGCACTCACAAATGTTGCATTCTCCCTCAGGCACTCAAAAATGTTGTATTCTCCCACAGGTAGTCAATATAGTTACATTTTCTCTCAGGTACTCATAGGCATTCTCATAATTGCTGAATTCTCCCTCAGGTACTTTATATCATTCTCATTATTGTTGTATTCTCCCTCAGGTAGTTAATATCATACTCATTATTCTTGCATTCTCCCTCAGGTACTATATCATTCTCATTATTGTTGTATTCTCCCTCAGGTAGTTAATATCATACTCATTATTCTTGAATTCTCCCTCAGGTACTTATATATATCATTCTCATTATTGTTGCATTCTCCCTCAGGTAGTTAATATCATACTCATTTTTCTTGCATTCTCCCTCAGGTACTTATAACTATCATTCTCATTATTGTTGCATTCTCCCTCAGGTACTATATATCATTCTCATTATTGTTGCATTCTCCCTCAAGTACTCAATGTCATACTCATTATTATTTCATTTTGAAAGAATTGTTAACTGGGAAAAACTCGAGTTAAATTTGAATTAAAGGCTTAGCTCCCGCGGCATCTTTAACTCTGGTTAAATCTAACTTCTTACAAAAAGAATGTTTGCTGCATTTCCTTTTTATAGTAAAAGCTAAAAATGGGGTAGGGAGGCAGGGGGGGGGACCTTTGACCATTTCAAATGTTTCAAATACCTGGTACAATGATTCGCATGATTTGAAATTAGCTCCCTAAATTCTTGAAATCCCCAGAATATTTTCTAAATTTTATTCTACTTACACTGGTTTACTCCCCTACCCCTCCTTCCTCCTCCTTTTATAAAAAACATCATAGTTTTAATGAACCATGAGCTTTACAATTTTTCTCTGGTAGGTTTTTTATTGTTGAATCTGTCATGGCTCTTCAAGCCTATATGAGTGATTATTATCAATCACTAGTTTTCTTTTTTTTTAAACATCACTTAACGCGTTTCATTTTTATTGAACAAAAAATAGAAATTCCGGTTGCTTCGTAACCCTTTCTTCTAGTCCCAACATTGACTTTTTATTTGAATTGATTTATGAAAAATTATTGCCGTAAAACCAAAAAGATAAATTTTTAGTTGACAATGAAAAAATAGGATTCTGTAATTTAATTTGTTCAGAGAGATGATGTTCCTACCCTCAAATATATTCTGGGAAACCTTGATAGTTTGTCCTTCTAGAATCATCTTTAATTTTTAGTTGACAATGAAAAAATAGACTAAATATATGACAATGAAAAAATAGACTAAATATATGACAATGACTTCCCAAATTAGAAAATATTTAGCTTTACAGTAAACTAAAATTGAAACGCAACATGTTTAACACATTTTCATGATTTTTATGTATTAAATTATTTTTTTTTCAAGTCCCTGGTTTTTTAATACAGATGTTATGAAGACTGTGTTCCTCTATTCTCATAGATTTATTTGTATTTATTTATATCTAAATAATGTCCAGTACCCATTGAATTCGAGTGTAGAGCGCAATATGAAAATTATTTCTGGATCAACCCACCGGCATCAATCACTCTCTTCTTAAATTTTTTAAATAGTTGGAATACTAGAGAAATCCCCCCCCCCAAAAAAAAAGTTGAGATGTGCCACGCCCGTGCGAAGCTGCTAAATGAGATTTACAAGGGGGTATGGGGGATTCAGCCCTCACCCTGGAGGTGCCAAATGTGTGGGACTACCCCCCCCCCACTATATACTTTTTTAAAATCTCTTTAAACGAGCTGAGCGTGAAGAGGGGAATTACAGGATTACTGAGCATTAAGATATGAACTCATAATTCTATGGTATTTGTGAATTGGTCCATATATCCGGGTTTTGGTTCAATTCCAAAGTTTATCAGTTTGGTTTGGTTCATCAGTTTTTAATATGGGAAGTGTGGGGGGGGGGTTAATATTTTATTTATGTACTTAACCAATTTGGGGAAATCTGCAATCCGCAATCTACATATTGCTTTATTCAGTTAACAATTACGAAACCTCCTTTGCCCTAAATCCCAAAAAGTAGGATTTTTTTCAGGATTTTATTAAAACTTTCGTTCAGAATGACCTGCAGGCGATCCGTGGAGGATCATGTAGCTCTTCTTGTAGTTCTATCCACAACCTTTCATTTCTTATTCTTTTGCAGGTATACCAGGGGTTGGACAAAAGTAATGGGCTTAATCCGTTGGTAATTTCCTAATATACGATTTTTGGACCCCCCACCATTGTAATTTGACACTTGGTAACACCAAATTTTCTACAGACTGCGTTTGGTCCTAAAAATTGAGATAGAAGGCTGAAATTTTGCATGCAGCCTCTAATTTTAGTCGTCTACATGGATCATGAAGAAAATAAGAAAATTTGAGATCGAAGGTCATTGACCTCAATTTTGACCCACATGACTTCAGAAAATATGGGAAAATACCACTTTTCCCCCTCTAATTCACTTATTTTAAGTTAATCAGACATGTTTTCACTTTTTTTACTAACCCATACATCATGTGCTGATATTGACACATATATCCCACCTCCAGTTTGACCTCCCTTCAATAATGGGTCATGTGAGTTATCAAATCATAGGTTTTTTGGTGTTCCGATTCCATTCTGCAGAGACCCTGCATTTAACCTCAGATGATCCTGGAGGTCGTGACCTCCAAATGTCAATGACCTCCGGAGGTCAAAATATGAAATGCAAATAAGTGTCAAAGTGCAACCCTCCCTTTATACACCTTTACTAGTATGACTTTGTGACCCCGCGTAGCTCCTCGAGTTTTGTTTTTATATACAATTAAGAGAAAAGCAAATGTTTCCGGTTTTGTATTATATTATCCAATCAATAATTTAGAAAATAATGAAATTAAATATGTTTAAACTTTTTGTGTGTTATATATTTACAACCTACAGGGTGTCCCAATAAACATGGGAATTCAGTATCGAATTCGATATCGTCTTTGTTATGAATTAGCATTGCAATACCTTATTTCACAACCATAATATTATTATGTCTGCTAGAGTTTACTTTATGAAAACGGTAAAAGACTGTAAAGATGTGTCTATAATGGCTCCGCAAGATGAACAGTGAAGACGGACAAGTTTACTCTGTTTGTATACTGTAATTTTCTTGTTTTACTAAGTACAACCATATGCAGTCAAAACATAAACAAACAAATTGTAAACATTACAGACATTACGCTTTATTAGTAGGTATCACTATACTAAATCAAAGAATTATTTAAAAAGACGATATCGAATTCGTCACTGAATTCCCATGTTTATTGGGAAACCCTGTATATAAATCTGTACAATAACTGTGTTGTATGAAAATAAGATAAATAATTATATGTAATAAAGCATTTCTCAGGGCCTTCAAGTTTGTCGGAACCTTTGTGATAATGATCTACAGGATGCTGGCAAAAGATCTTCTTAGATTTGTTATTGTCTACGCTATAATAACAATAGGATTTTCTCAGTGTAAGGATAATTTTCTAAATATATTTTGGCGATTTAAAAGATTTTTTTTTTTATTTCCCAAGTTCTAACATACTTTCATATTGATTTACAAAGGAGCAACTTCCTTTGTCATGATATATAGCAAAGTTGCAACTTCTTTTGGTATGATTAATCATGTTACAACTTCTTTTTGCATTGATTTACTAAATTGCAACTTCCTTTGGTCCAAGTTTTAACTTCCTTTGGTATTATTTACAAAATTCCAACTTTCTTTGGTATAATTTACTAAGCTGCAACTTCCAAGTTTTATTTGGTAACAAATGTTAGTTACGTAAATTATGACCAACAAAATTTTCAAATTGCTTTCAATTCCAGCTAAAAATAAAATATATAAATGACGTTTGCATATTTAAAACCAGATCTTCAAATTATATCTGTTACATACTAAAATCTACTGCACTGGTTTTTACAATATTTTAAGGAAAATTAATCGAATGACAGAGGTTTATAGGTCCTACTGTGGTGCATTCCTAAATGGACAGCAAGCGTAGTTTCTAGATACCGTTCATACAAAGATGAAAATGCCCGTTTTACAAAGGGACCCTTTCAAAATTGTAATATCGTTTTAGAGGTTTAAAAGGGTTTATTTAGGATAATTACTATGTAAATATATAGATGTTTTCCTGCAGAAGAAAAGCACAATACACTTTGTAGAGAAGCCACAATGAAAATATCAGTTTTCAAAATTATAATCTATTTAATTCAAGCTTATCGAAAAAGCTGGCTACCGCATTGAGCCGGGTATTGCCATATATGTGTTGAGGGCTATTTGAAATTATATAGCATCCCAGCATCATGACCTATACATCTCTCCATGGAAAAGGAATACAACTGTTAAACTCGAATTTTGATTTTGAACAGTTCAAAGAATACGTAACACAAACATTTTGCAATACTGCAGACCAATTTTAATTAGAAAACTGATTTTCATCCTATTTTGCAATAGTGAAGACCAATTTCACTTAGAAAACTGATTTTCATCCAATTGGTAATATATGCTTTATAACAACAATAAAAACACCTAGGTTGCTTAAACGTCGCCTACCTATTATCAGTTTTATGGATTTCACAGTATATCTATAATAATTATACCTTATTAGTCAGATCCAAGAAATATATATACCAGGAACCGCCATATTTGATGCGTTAAATCTGTGTACTGCAGTGGGAGGAGATCAAAACAAAGAATTAAGGGGCAACGCATCATTTTTGAGGGAAAAGGGCCTTTATGCACCTCTGTTATATAAATATTCTTTTTTTAAACGTACATACTGATGGAGTTCTAAAGTAATTCATCTCAATTGTATTAATTTAAACTATTTAATGTTTCTTTTATCGTAAAGTGATTTCTCTTCACAAACTCAGTACAACAATTCTGACTTTATTTGCGCATTTTTTAACATTAAAATTTGTTTTCTCACCGGACATAAACTGCACCATGCACTGGACATAAACTGCACCATGCACCGGACATAAACTGCACCATTCACCGGACATAAACTGCACCATGCACCGGACATACAATACACCATGCACCGGACATACAATACATCGTGCACCGGATATAAACTGCACCATACACCGGACATAAACTGCACCATGCACCTGACATAAACTGCACCATGCACCGGACATAAACTGCACCATGCACCGGACATAAACTGCACCATGCACCGGACATACAATACACCATGCACCGGACATAAACTGCACCATGCACCAGACATACAATACACCATGCACCGGACATACAATACACCATGCACCGGACATAAACTGCACCATGCACCGGACATAAACTGCACCATGCACCTGACATCTGATGCGTTACAACTGTGTACTGCAGTGGGAGGAGACCAAAACAAAGAATTAAGGGGCAACGCATCATTTTTGAGGGAAAAGGGCCCAAGGGGTGGAATAAGAATATATTACTATTGCATTGTCCATATTGACCAGAAAGCCAAAAATCATAAGTATTCGCTCTAACTTGATATATTAACTTGTTTTTTGTTGGACTGTAATATCACATCAGAGCTGTAGTCCTTTCCCTTCAACTTCTGTGGGGGCACTGGGCTTGTTTACATTCCTCACACAGAGTACAGTACATAATTTGCGTATATCTGAGTTGGCCGTTCTTGTATATAGTTCCTTGGTCAGATCTTTATTACTAATGAGAAGAATTTTCGACTCCATTAGATTTCAAAATAAACTATGATTAATTTCGTAAAAAAATAATTTTATTCAAAATATCTATTGAAAATATACTTTTCTTATGATACATTTAATATTAAAAGTCTCTGTTTTTTCAACTTCCGAGAGATAATACATGAGATATGAAAATATTAAAAAATCAGATTTTTATTTTGATTCGTCTGGATCTCCATTTTAAATTTATAATGCCTTTTTTCAGCATATTTTATAATTTTCACATCGTTCTCCGGAGAGGGCGGTGCTAAAAATCCTATTCCAGACAGCGGAGAAAGTATTATGCAGGTCTACTTTATAATATCAGGAATTCATGAATACAAAAGTCTCTTCACTGTTGTATACAGGGTGTCCCAAAAAACATGAGAATTCAGCGACGATTTTGATATCGTCTTTGAAAATGATTTTTCATTTACTGCCTAATAGGAAAGCTAAAAACCGGTTAAAGTTAATCATTTGTTTATTTATGTTTTTACTGCATATTGTATTGCACTTAATAATATTAGAAATTCGTTATACATACAAACACAATAGTAATATAGTTCGTACATACATACACAATAGTAATACAGTTCGTACAGTTGTTTCTCTTTACTGTTTATCTTGCATAATTGTTAAAGAACATCGTACAATGTTTTGCAGAATAACAAAACAGTCTTTTACCGTTTACATAAAATATTCTCTAACAGACGTAACTTTATTTTTACCATTGAAATTAGGCAACACAACGATAATTTTATACAAAGAATTTGTCTCTTGATTCCCATGTTAATTGGGACACCTTGTATAAAAATAATAAGAATACAGCATGCTTAAGAATTGTATTTTTAAAATAATTTATTTTAAAAAAGTTCACGTAAGAAATTGAAATATTTTTGCATTATTTCATGAGCAATGCTAATCAAGAATAAAGTTATGAAAATTATCTTTTTTATGTCTTTATACAATTTGTTCCAAAATAAAGATTATTCAAGTGTTTAAAATATATTTTTAATTTTTTACAAATTAACTTTACCATAAAATCTAATAAAGCAAAGAAATTGAGTCTTTACAGCAAACTCAGATTTTCAAATCCCTATTTATTTGTAACCTATCGTTATAAACCTTTGATGTTACAAATTTAGTTGATTTAATTTAAAAGAATTCATAATTTGAAATATCCAAGATCATACGACATCGGGTTGCAAAGAAATAGGGATCAGAAAATCAGAATATGTGGCAAAGATTCAATTCCTTTGCTAAAAATCTATATTTCTTTCAAGGTTTTCATCATGTCTCTTGGACACTTTTTACGAGTATACAACGGACTAGGGAAGTGTACTCCTGTATTGCAGTACATCGGAAAAACTGGTTTCTTTGTATTTGTTATGATAGGAAAGTCAGTCAAGACAAATTTGTTTCTCGATCTTTTTTAATTTAATAAGTATTATTATTTGAATATATTTTAAGAATTATTTTTTGAATATATTTTAAGAATTATTATTTGAATATATTTTAAGAATTATTATTTGAATATATTTTACGAATTATGATTATTATTATTATTATTTTAAGAATTATTATTTAGATATATTTTAAGAATTATTATTTGAATATGTTTTAAAAATTATTATCGTCATTTTTTACATTCTTTGCTTTCGTTTTTGTTTACTGAACGATTGTTCAGTAAAATCGTTCGTGTTCAGTGGAATCAATTGTTCAGTAAAATTGTTCGTTTAGCTCTTCTGTTAAAAAAAATTGGTTTTTTTATTTCTTTCAACTATCCAATTCGTTCGTTATGAACGACGCCATCGGTCGTGAGCATCTCTAACTGTTAAAGGGACAGTAAAGGAAAAATTAAAGGGGGTATAGGCTGAAAGCTAATCACTTTAGCTCTTGATCGCGACCCATAAAAGTTTTATCTGATGTTCCTGTCTCGAGAAATTGATATAAAACTGTGTTATAATTATACGAAAATTCATATATGTAAAATTTTGAAAATCTGAAACTTAAATCACGTGACCAGAACTATCACCAATGGCAGAGCAGTATACTGGTCACGTGTCTCCGCCTGTATCACGTGACCACTTTACTGCACTGCCATTGGTGGAATTTCTGGTCAAGTAATACGGACGTAAAAATAATATTATGAATGAAATCTATTGAAAATAGAAACAACAAATATAAAAGTAAACCTAAATTACAATTAGCTTTCTCTGGGATATCATCTTTTTCAGATTGGTTGCTGTTTTTCTGAGCATGGTCTTATTAAACTTACTATTTCTATACGAAATTGTATATATATGCATTTTCGTACAAGTTTGAAACAGCTTTATATCAACTCTCGAGTTAGGAACTTCAGATAGGCGTCTCAAGGGTCTCGATGAAAAGCTAAAGTGATTAGCTTTCAGCCTATACCCCCTTTCATTTTTCCTTTACTGTCCCTTTAAGTGAAAAATGTCAGGGTAAAATTTCAAGCGACCCTCCATGCTACGATATTCACTTTTAAACCTTTACGTGATTAATAATGTGAGAGATATTGCCATTATATATAGAGGTTTAAAATCCAATATGTTTTCCTGCAGTAAATATGAGCAAATCACTTTTGTAGAAAAGTTGATTGATAATTAATTTTTTTTAATAATGTAAAATAACTAATTCTGAAAACATATCCACCCCCAAAAGGGGAGTTTTGAACGTCGAATTTGCGCTCAAACTCAGGATTTACAGATCTTTAAAAAGTTTAAAATGTCTCAAATGAATCCGAAGGAAGTTTTCCACAACACTGCATACTCAGTTCAACTACCTTACATAGCCGGTCTGTCCCTTTAAGGATTAATTGATGAGGACAAAGCTTTTAAGAGTAACGTTGTGAATTGGGCATTGTTATCGTTGCAGGGAGGTCACATTAAATTACGCGTACAGTCCCTTTTAAAATGTTTGAACCTGACTTCTAGTAACTGTTCTGTTGGTAAACCTACTAATTGCTATGATGGGGAACACCTACAGTGAAATTGCTGCTATTCGGAATGAATGGATGAGACAGGTAAATATTATAAAGATAGATTTTTGGTAAAAATATTAATTTGGATTGTCCAACTTTTGTAAAGGGTGATGAGCCCATACATATACAGGGTTACCCACAAATGATGATGATTTAATGACAACCTAAAAATCTACAGCTATAACAATTTACAGCTGCAGAAAACCATAGATTAAGAGGAAAAACTATTAAAACAGTAATCTCTCTGAAGTCTTATCCTTTTTGGATAACTTGGACATGCCTGTATATAATACCAATACAGGTCCCATTGCAGCAGCATGGCAATTTATCCAGACCTGAAATACAGGTCTCATTGCAGCAGCATTGTAATTTATCCAGACCTGAAATACAGGTCCCATTGCAGCAGCATTGCAATTTATCCAGACCTGAAATACAGGTCCCATTGCAACAGCATTGCAATTTATCCCGACCTGAAATACAGGTCCCATTGCAGCAGCATTGCAATTTATCCAGACCTGAAATGAAGCAAAAGCACAACAAATATTTTAACAAAATGAAACTGTTAACAAAATTGAAAAATATTAAAAGATGTGGGTAATTTTAAATGAACTTAAACATAAAGAAATTAACTGAGTTTTGCCACAACTCAATTTTGAAACCCTATAATTTTGCAACCTGATGGTGTAAACCTTTGTTTTTTTCAAACTTTGACTATTTGATCGAACAGAATTTATCGTTTGAAATATCAAAGGTCTACGACATCGGGTTGCAGAAATAAAGGGTTTAAAAAATTAGAGTTTGTGGCACAAACTCATTTCTTTAGGGGTTCATTTAATATTCTGAATTGGTTATCTAACCCTGAAGTTATCACGTATTGATTTCTAACGATTATTTACTTATATTTATAGTGGGCTCGAACAGTTTTGATAATTGAACGCGGTATTCCGCCAGCCTCGCGCTTGAAAAGCCAAACCAAATATTCTCACATCATGGCGGACGGAAGGAAAGCACTTGTTCTCAAAAAAGTTTTTAACGTAAGTATAATGTTAATCTTTTCTTAATCAATATTTGCAGTTTGTGGGGACTTAGTCATCTTTTTTTTTGTTGTACGACTAGCTCTGGAGCTTCAAGAGCTAGTCGTGGTCTGCCGTTTTTGAATTTAAAGGAAAAAAGATGTTTAATTTATGAGATTTGCAAAACAGAAAATTTGAAAAATTGCTAGAAATAGTGAAATATCTTTAAAAGATGGCAACAATATACACAAAGATACAAACGATATTGTTGTAAATAAAAAAAACCAACTTTTTATGCTCTTTGGAACATCACAAATCCTCAAAGTACAATTTAAACGCAATAAACAGAGTGGCCCACTTAACGACTTAACGACCATGTATTACATTGAGTAAGAATTCCTTTAGGTTAGAAAAAAAGTTTAAAAAACAGTTAAAAGACCATTTTTTTCAATGCATAGAATATTCATTACAATTTAATTACTACTAGGCTTTGAAGACGCTTCGCGCCAATCTTCTATTTCATCTTTAAATTGTGGCTCCATCTGTGAGCCCATTCTCTTTACACAATATAAAACGATAACAATAAAGTTCGCGGATTCAACAATATACTTTTGCTTTCGAAATTTTACAAAAATCAAAAATTTTAGGAAACAAAGTTTTGTAATTTTAGCATCCATAAACCGTGCAATGGGGTCATATGAGGTCCCACACCAATTTAATTTGGGCCCGATCGGTTAAGCCGTTTTGCCGTTTATTGGATATAAACGGACAGTCAGACAACCAGTCGTGTGTTATCGAGACACACTGTAGTATGCGCAATCATTATAAAAACAGAGTTCAAAGAAGACACCTTGATCAAGATCTAATATAATCAAATTAAACATTCCAATTTATTGTGAATCCCTTTATCATGCTGATAAAACAGATTAGACAAGAAAGGAAGTTGCTGTGTTAGTTTAAACATTTAATGCTTACTAGTATTAAGTAATAATTTAGGTCGTTTTTTAGAACTTTTAAGGTTTTCTTACTTTCTATTTCACTTTCTACCCCTGGTCTGTAGAAACACGCTTTTTGAGAGTACAAATTCTCTAGTTCAATATTTGTTCTCTGAGTCTGGTTGACCAATACAATTTAATTGTCAAGGTATTCGTTATGCATGAAGAATTCATTTTTGTTTAAAATAACTAATTAAAGATTGAATATTTCTTTAAAAAATTTTTTTTTAAAACAATATTTTCATCAGAAGAAAAAACTTTAAGTACAGATTTTAACTTTGTCAAGTAACTTTTTATTGATACGTACATATTTCATTATGTACAACTTGCAGTATATACAGTTCACATAGCTCATTATGTACAACTTACAGTATATACAGTTCACATAGTTCATTAAGTGTAACTTGCAGTATATACAGTTCACATATTTCATTATGTACAACTTGCAGTATATACAGTTCACATATTTCATTATGTACAACTTGCAGTATACACTGTTCACATATTTCATTAAGTGTAACTTGGAGTATACACTGTTCACATATTTCATTAAGTGTAACTTGCAGTATACACTGTTCACATAGTTCATTAAGTGTAACTTGCAGTGTACATCGTTCACATATTTCATAAAGTGCAACTTGCAGTATATACAGTTCTCATATTTCATTAAGTTCAACTTGAAGTTTATACAGTTCACATATTTTAGTAAGTACAACTTGCAGTAAACTACAGTTCACATTGATGTTATTGCGCCGCATAAACGCATCAAACCTAGTGATAAAATATCAACAATCCCAAAGTGTAAAATGCCTTGATAGATTCGTCTCAAATTTTGATTGGGGAACTTGGAAGAACTTTAGGAATTTTCTTAGCTGGGGTTAAAGATTCTAAGTTCATTGGGTTAAATTGTTAATGGAAAATATAGTTTCCAGTTAAAGCTGGGTTTCCAAGCTAGCTTGTAAATAAAGCTTTGATAGCTCTTGGAGTATTCCTTGATAAATATTATATACGGCCATGAACATAATAGATTGAAATGAAAATCTTCTTTAAAAAATACAAAAGAAAGCTTCAGATTTTGTTGTTCGTGTCGATCAGGACAGATGTATAGCTTTGAACATGTTTAAGTTAATTGCGGAATCAAGCATTGATCTTAAACTTAAATGTACCCACATTGGATATAAAGATCAAGTGTTCCAGATTAACGATACAGTGAGAATCATGAAAAGGTAGACGACATTTTACCAAAGGTTGAGTGTATTTCAGATTTTATGTTCACGTTAAGCATCTCTGTGAATCTGAGTGAAATGAATTTAGTTTAAAAAGACTATACGCGTAGTTTTAAGTGACCATCCATGCAAAGATGACAATGCCCGATTTACAACGATACCCACATATATCAATGTTTTTAATTTTGAAAACTGATTATTTTTAACTGTGTTCTTCTAATAGTAAATATATAAATAAATTTTAGGATGATGAGAAGGATGAGATGAACCATGTTCTTTTCATGAAGAAAAATAACATAGAAAACATGAATAGGTGAGTACTTAAGCTCTCCAGATATGTTTCAGCTACATTTTTGTTATTGTTGAGCTGCCATTTAGTCGCAATTTTAGTTAGAAAAGTCTGTTGCAGATCAATTAAAACATAAAAAATTCAGAAAGAAAAAAAGTGTAAAATATTTGGTTTATTTTTTTAAATTTTGAAATCCATTTTTAATTTTGAAATCCTTACATCTTGCTTGATCATTTAATTAATTAATTTTCTGTAGAGTGCACTAGCTCGTATTACTGCAATGTTTAATGTCTAGCTTGTCTTGGTTTACATGAAGTGACGTATTCTGCATTAATGCATTAGAATCTTAACAAAAGAATTCATAGTTTGCACAACATTTTCGATAATATTTAAATCTTAGTTGGGTGATATCATATAAGAGTTGAACGAAGAGGATTATGGTTTATTTACATGTTTACAATAGCGTCTGCGTATTAGGGTATTAAACATACTGGCTTCCTGCTTTTTATTTGTTAATAAAAACAAAAGATTGTAAAACAGCCTTGAAATGTTGTTATTTTAAAATAAACACAATAACATGAACAAACATATATATATATATATATACGCCCCTAAAATAAATCTTTAAATGAATAAATTAATACGATAGAGTTAGATTAGTATAAAACACACAGAAAAAGAAAAAACTCCCAAAAAGTGAAACCTTTTATTCTTTAGGAGGGATCAAGGAAGCAGTGTAGGAGAAGGTTCAAGTTCGTCTTCAAGAATACAATCTAGGACATCATCAAAAGTAAGACTTTTAACTTATCTAGCTTTTAATTAGAAATATACAATGCATAGCTACTTATTTTCTTGTTAAGAAAACAGATGATTAATACGTAAGAAAACAGATGATTAATACATAAGAAAACAGATGATTAATACATAAGAAAGACATTTTGAAAAAATATTCTAAAGTGTCCACCTTGGACATAGAGATAAAGCGGTTTGAGATTTGCGATAAACACAAGTTCCAGGCGCTGAAGATATATCTAGAAACCAAATAGATTATCAAGTACAATAGGTGGCAACAGAGAAATGGATCAATTATACACGACGTCGCAAGTGTCAAATATAACAAAGAAAACGAAATTTTCTCACATTATATTTTTTTTTCATTTTCAAGATTAAATAAAAAAGTTTAAACACAGAAAATAAATAACACATAAAATTGCACTTTTTCACTGTAAGAAAAGCTCTTTATTCTAAAATTGTCACTATTATTAATAATTTTGTCGGACATAATATTGAGCTGACACTTGTGATGTAAGAATACAGCTGTACTGAGAGTGTTCAAATACTACGTTGCCATCTATTGTACTTAACAATCTATTTGCTATAAACCAAATACACATTAAAAATCTGTGACGGCACTTTAAAATGACAAACTGAGATTTGTAATTCTGGTTTATACGGGTTATTTTCTAATACTTGAAATGTGTTTGTAGAAGATGTTGTTCCACACATGGGGGGTTTAAATTTGGAACTTTTTATTGAATTAAAATTTTAATGTTTGTAAATTATCAAGTTATCAATAATAGTTTGAAGAAAACGTGAAAAAAATCTATATACTAGAAAATTATAAAATTCGCAAATAAATGTTGTGTTTCTCCTTACAAGATGATATTTGCTTGAATAAACAAATTCTGTAAAGTAAACTTTAAACAAAGAAATTCCATCTCATCTTGTCTTATAGGACTGGGGACATTTCACATTCACCCTTGTATAAATAATTCGTAAAAATACCAAAAATATTTAAAGAAATTGTTCACATACTTTAAATATGTGACCAATTCCTGAAAAGTACCACATTTTAGGATTCAAATTTTTTCCGTTAAAACTTTTTTAATTATGAAGAATATTGAAAAACCGTTCCTTCATAAAAAGCTGTTTTTTTTTATGCTGCGCCCTCGGGTTTATCATTGAGAGTTTTAAGCCTAAACAATATTTTTTTTTTAATTTATAGGGTAGAGTTTAGGGCGGAAAAAAAGTCTGGTCTGTGAAAAAAATCTAAAATAGTCCAGAACTTTTTAGTAACTAAAGTTACAGATCTAAAAACTATATTTTTGAAAAGCCCTTCAAAAATTCATGTAGAAAATGTGTCACACTTTGATATTTGTTTAAAACGAAACAAAAATATTTTTTTTCTTTTTTTTGGCAATTTTTTAGGCATTTTTTTCCACCCTCCCTAGCACCCAAACTATTAAAGTTATCGGTCTAATTTTGTTTTTTTTAAGCTGGCCATGACAAATTGGGCTATGAACATGCATTTCAACCCCATACCTATTCTCTAAGGCCTTTTTCCAGGGAGGCGCCAAACACCCCCTTCCCAGGCTATACATAGATTCAGACTCCCCAGCCTTTATAGGGTTTATGATACAATTCTTATTTTCTGAGGGAAAGGATTCATTTAATTTGCTGAAAAAAGTTTTTAGAAGGTATATTGCATAAAGTGTACCAAGCAAATAGAAACTCCACTTTTGACATCCAGAAGTGGAGTTTTAGACGAGTTTTAAAGTCATAACCGGGTGTCAACACCAACTTTTGAACCACTTTTTTAGTCCACTCATCAACTAGACGAAATCTGGAGGAAAATCTCGACTTAAATTCGACTTTTTGATTCCCAGTTTGTTATTTGGTTCAAAAGTCGGCGTTAACTGCATAACAACCAGTTATGGCAAGACTATTGCAGAATTTAACTCCATTTAGAAAACTAGTTGTTCCATCCAGTTCTGTTTGGTAGGATTGAAATATTGATGTGTTTTCAGGGTGATGTCCCGCTTCATGTATTACACCGCCTCAAACATAACGGAGCCAGTTGTGGTGCGCTTGGAAACGGAAATTTGCCGCAATCAATTCTCGAAGACATCGAATCCGAAGTTTAGAATAATTTTGTATTAAAAATACATGGAGATAGCGTGGGGCCCATACACCTGTGGACTAGGAAGACAACATTTAAAAATCGTCTTTATATTTGATGTCGTTATATTGCAAACAGTTTTACCAGAACCTTCAAATCAACTTATGAAGTAAAAAGGGTCTTCGTATATTGCACAATTGGTGGTTTTATGAGCATTAGATTATTAAACATCATAATTTCAGTCTAAAATCATCTTATTATTCCACAGTTAAATGGGTTACATTGTGTGTATTCTATATTCTTATATTTCCTCATGTCGCCTATTTTAATAAACTATAGCAAATAGTTCAAATTGTAAATTATTTGTGTGATACTTAAGTACTATTCAGGTAAGTAAGTGGGGATATTTTGTCATCTTTAAAACTTATGTTAACATTTTAATTATTCAAAACCAATATTTTTTGTCTTTACGGGAGGCAAATTCAACTTATTATTCTTCAATTTTTTAAAAAAAAGATTTTTTGTCCCCAGGACATGATCGGGTTGTTACGATCAAATCTCGGAATTTTTTTCTATTGCGTAAGTTTGGTGTTGTCTGGGTTTACATTGATCTACCAGGGGCTGTAATCTGGCAGAACATTCATGGTATCAAAATTGTGACGTATGAAAATATAATAAAATAATAATAATACATAAACAAAAAGGTTATCATTCTTTTTTTCTTATATCTTTAAATTAAACCACTCTAAACCAGAAACTTAAGATTATCATTAAACAGAATTTGTTGGAGCACCAGAACCAAATACACAGCTTGTAGCAGAAGTCTTTAAGTGTTGATAAATAATAAATTTCATCTAACAAAATTTGAAGAATCCCTTAAGCAGCTGGAATCTTGTCAACCCTCTTTTAAGTATGATTGAAGTGTGGATGGATGATCGTACAGTTATCACAGCAAATAAACTATTACTTGCCTCAAACTCTAATTCGTACTTATAATTTTGCAGCCTATGTTTATATTTTAAACTTTGACTGTTAGATCTAGCGGAATTTTTTTTTGTAGGTTTAAATATATAATGTCTACATAAGGTTGCAAAGGTTTATTTTAATTTTAAAACAAATTTTTTTCGTTTTTTCCTTATGGTTAAACCTGTGATATTTCAAAGTTTGACTTATCGTGTTGCAAAGGATATTTGGATTATATATAATTAGAATATGAGAAGATTTCTCAGCTCCTTTGACTTTAATTCTGCATTTGAACAATTAAACCTGTCAGAAATTCTATGTTTAGGAAGTGATCCATTTAAATAAGCCAATCAGATTAAAATTGATCAGAATCATATATTAATTATATTAATGAATGAGAGAAAAAGAGAAGGAGGTAACTTAGCACTCTCGGTTGTTGAAACGAAACTTTTATGGCAACCACGTGTGCATTTTTCTTGTTTAATCATATGAGGAGGACTAAATATTTCTATAAAATATACTAAAATCAAATTTAAAAAACCCAGAGAAATGTATCTATAAAATGTTAACAATATGTGAACCCATGCATATAATATTTGGGGAGTGTGATGGGAATAAAATATGAATAATAATGGCGACCACGCCTTTTTCTCACAATAACAGTTGATAAACCAAAGAGATAGTAGACCGACAGTAAACAGCTAGATAAAGCATAGACATAGTAGGGACCTAGAAGCAGCTGTTGTATAAACCATAGAGATGGTAGGGACCTAGAAGAAGCTGTTTTATAAGCCATAGAGATAGTAGGGACCTAGAAGAAGCTGTTATATAAACCATAGAGATAGTAGGGACCTAGAAGAAGCAGTTATATAAACCATAGAGATAGTAGGGACCTAGAAGAAGCTGTTATATAAGCCATATAGTTAGTAGGGACCTAGAAGAATCGGTTATATAAGCCATAGAGATAGTAGGGACCTAGAAGAAGCTTTACATAAGCCATAAAGACAGTAGGGACCTAGGAGAAGCTGTTATATAAGCCATAAAGATAGTAGGGACCTAGAAGAAGCTGTTTAATAAGCCATAGAGATAGAAGGGACCTAGAAGAAGCTGTTATATAAGCCATAGAGATAGTAGGGACCTAGAAGAAGCAGTTAAATAAGCCATAGAGATAGTAGGGACCTAGAAGTAGCAGTTATATACACCATATTGATAGTAGGGACCTAGAGAAGCAGTTATATAAGCCATAGAGATAGTAGGGACCTAGAAGAAGCAGTTATATACACTTTATGTTAATTTCTTTACATACCTTCCTTTACATACCTACCTTTCTATATATATTCCCTCCCATACATTCCTATTCACTCCTTCTTTTCTCTACATTACTATTCACTTCTTCTTTTCTCTACATTACTATTTATTCCTTCTTTTCTCTACATTGCTATTCACTCCTTCTTTTCTCTATATTTCTGTTCATTCCTTCTTTTCTCTACATTACTATTCACTCCTTCTTTTCTCTAAATTACTATTCACTCCTTCTTTTCTCTATATTACTTTCCCTACCTTCCTTTCCATACCTTACTTCCCCTATCTTTCTTTCCATACTTTCCTTTCCCTACCTTCCTTTCCATACTTTCCTTTCTATAAATTCCTTTCCCTACTTTACTTTCCATACCTTCCTTTCCCTACTTTCCTTTCTATACCTTCCTTTCTATGCCTTCCTTTTAAATTCTTCCTTTCCATATCTTCCTTTCCATAACAACCTTTACATTACCATCCTTTCAATATCTTCCTTTCCACACTTTTCTTTCCATACCTTCCTTTTCGTATATTCCTTTCCATACCTTTCTTTCCATACCTTCCTTTCCATACCTTTCTTTCCATACCTTCCTTTCCATACCTTTCTTTCCATATCTTCCTTTCATACCTTTCTTTCCATATCTTCCTTTTCATACTTTCCTTACTTCCATTCCATACTAAATTCTTATCCATAAAAACCTTTCAATACTGCTTCGTTTCCAAACCTTGCTTTCCACACATTACTTTCTGTTCCATCACCTACCTTTCCATATCCTCCATTTCCATACAATAACCCCATTAAACCAGTCCACAATAATAATTTAAGAATATTTATATAAAAACAAAATTGAGACAATATATTAATAAATATATACACTTATGATTTAAAATATTTGAACTGCAGCCTGTCTCTATGGTAAAGGGTACGTGTAAACTGTATACAGTGTATAGTGTACACTATGTACAATGCAGTTATGTACAGTGTACCATATTCAAATGTGTATAGCAATGCGCAGTTGTTCGGTGTACAGTCTATAGTGTATAGCAAGGAGAATTGAATACTAGGAGGGGGCAATAGGGTTTCCGTACACTTTGCTGTGACGTTTTTGGGCTTCTGGAGAACTAGTTTTTGCGTAACAACAACAATAAAGATTATAAACAATAACACAAATGATAAACAGACATTGGTGCATCTCTGCGTTAGATGAAGATTCACCGTATACTAACTCATGTTTGTTTACATTAGATCGGCTGCCTTTATTATTGTTGTTACGCAAAAACTAGTTCTCCAGCAGCCCAAATACGTCACAGCAAAGTGTACGGAAACCCTATTGCCCCCTCCTTGTATTCAATTCTCCTTGGTGTATAGTGTACATTTCTATACACTATATTGTGCAGTGTACAGCTAGTATTCTTCTGTCTACAGTGTACAGCTAGTGTGCTTCTGTGTACAGTGTACAGCAAAATGCGCTGGAACAAGCATAGACACCTTTCTATCTTGCATTTTTAGCTTTCTTGCTCTGGACATCCTAGAGAAATTCAATTAAAAAAATAGTTAAAATTTTATTAATCGATCTTTAATAAAAAAATTCTGATTAACGTGGATTTTCTGCTCTCAAAGGGGTAGTTGTTTCAATCCTTTTCCTTGCTCCTTGGGTTTTCTTTTCATGTGGTTTATACATTTTAGACTTTCTGTCCAAATATGTGTCGTAGACAGTTTTATATTGGGACTGACTTAACCCTGCATTGAATGGTATATTTGATGTTGGTTGGGATCGAACCTCATTTAGCTGAATCTCTGCTGGTGAACATAAATTAGCGAGAGCTGAACCACAGAAGTTTTTCTCGAAACATCTAAAGTAATGTTCTTATGATCTGATAATTTGACTTAGAAATGAAGAGAAATCATTGCTTTTTTGGAAATCTATGGATTAATTGTAAAATTATGTACAAGGCGTTCGATAACTTTAAAACATATATTTGACTGCAGTGAAAGAATGAAAAGGAACTTGTGAACATTGGTTGATTGTATATTAGATAAAAATACCTTCGAAGACTTATTTCTGGAACTTGAAAAGTGCTATCACAACAATTTTCTCGAGCCTGCTTACACTGGTGATAATAGCTGGATTGGGACACACCAATCAGAGAAAACTAAAAATATTAGTTTACATTAAATTTATTCATCGATGTCAGCTGACGTTGAACAAAGGGCTTTAGAACAGAATATGCCAAGTGACATTATAGGACTGGAGTGAAAATTAACTCAATAAATATCCATATTGAAAAACTTACTTCACGACGCTCGAATCATAACACAAGTCAACACGAAATAAATACTTTATTCAATAATAAAAATAGGTCAAACGATTATATAAAAATATTGTAGAGACAAAACATCTTGAAAACGAACTACTCCATGTCCCGTACTCAGTTAGAAATCGTAGCGAACTGGGGCCTGGGGAGCCTAGCCTGGCTCTCCCCCATCTTCACGTTCAGATCAATGAACCCAAGCTATCCCTAGCTTGGTGCTATAAATAGCATGTTTGCCTATAAAAAAAAACACAGAAAACTAACAGGGTATTTATTTCCCCTTATACTATATATTTACAGTTTATCAAAATAAACCATCCTTCTGGCTTGGATTACATTAGTTAGTTCAGCCGATGTCACTGCCTGGTATTTCCAAAGCGTTAAATAATTTGCGGTTCAGTGCTAACAGTAATTAAAGATCTGGGTTGAAGAGAATGAAATCTGGAAATTTTTTTCTTAATTGAGCCAAGCCTAAAAGATGCATAATGTGCAAAAAACATGTCAAATCGATCTTTTAAAACAATCTAAAACATGTTTTGGTAAAAATGGACACATAATTCAAGGAAGGTTTATGGACAGCTAGATTCAAAAATATTTTGTCTGGAAAAAATGTACATAGGAATTTAGCCATTGCCACAAGCTCTGATTTTCAAATCACTGTATCTTTGCAACTAAATGCTGTAGACCTTAGAAATTTCAAACAATGAATTCTGTAAGATCAAATAATCTAAGTTTGAAATATCACAGGTTTACACCATCAGGTTCCAAAAATATAGGGATTAGAAAATTTCAGTTTGTAACAAAGACTCAATTCCTTCAAACAGAAAAATCTGCGAAAAATAGTTTTTGGAGTAAAATAATTTTATTAGGGAAAGTACTCTACTAAGTACAGTAATAAGTACTAGTCTATTCTAAATTTTAAAAATGTTGAATCTTATTTTTCAAATGGTTGAAAACGAGTCGACCTTTTAATGAAAGCAGTAAAACCAAAAGTTGTGAAAAATTAACTAATAGCACAATTTTTTTCAGTATTTATTTGCTTGACGCATTATTTTCTCGAGATATTTTTTTTATTTTTACCAAAATTAACTAAAAGCTTTGAATTCAGTTTTCCTACCAAATTATTTTAAAGCTCAGATTTTTTAACACCAAAAGAGTAATGATTAAGATATTTAAAATAATAAGTAAAAAAGTAAACAAAAAGTTGCTCTCACCAGGGTAAGCAGTAAATTGACTTTCATTCTTGTTGTATTGTAAATCTTCTGAATTTTGTATACGTCTACACTCCTTGGGATCCTAGGAGGAACTGAGACTTGAGAGTCCTATAAGGTCCAACACAAATATTACAACCACCCAGAGAGGGGGTCCTCTCTTTCATTGACGTCATTATACTTCCTCGGGAACATGAGGGGGAGGTGGGGGGGGGGATATAATATCAAAGTGACAAAACCATTTGATCGTTTATGACTTTCTTTTAAAAATATGTTATCAATGTTTGATGCACATTCATTGTCTTTCAGACAAATAATATAAACTCATATTTCAAATTTTCCTTGT
Source organism: Eurytemora carolleeae (assembly GCF_000591075.1). Classification (NCBI taxonomy): domain Eukaryota; kingdom Metazoa; phylum Arthropoda; class Copepoda; order Calanoida; family Temoridae; genus Eurytemora; species Eurytemora carolleeae. Next base: position 360,542 of record NW_019396219.1, read on the forward strand.
TCTCATAGAGGATAAATTTGGTAAGGCCAATGACAGCTTATTACAGACAAAACAAGGAAAACTCACGTTGATTCAGAGAGCTTTGAGCGTGTAATCCTAAACTTCTTTGTACATCATTAATTATCTACTTTTGTATATAAGAACGTAACACTTTTAATTACGCTGATTAACTTAACTTGTAACTATAGAACCCAAAATACATTTAGTTGGAATAATACTCCGCTTTGATACAGTGTAAGAGTAATTCCTTCTTGGTTAGAGAACGAAAAGCGTTTTGAATCACTTTCTTGAAAGATGGGTATAGATTGGGAATTGATACAGATGAAGTCCTGTCCGGATTGACATTGATACACGTACTAAAGCATTATTGAACGGAATGGTTCTTTTGCCTCTTGGATTAACGAGAGGGATTAAGTGTTGATACAGATAAAGTTGTGTCCGGATTGACATTGATATTAAAGTATTCATCCAACGGAAAAGTTCTTATGCCTCGTTGATTAACAAGAGGGATTGAGTTGTACCTGGATTGATACGGGTCTAAAAGTATTTATTCGAGTATGGCATTTACTACAGGTTCTTTAACTTATTTTACATTTGCTAAACATTTTATAAGGCATGTTTTACGAAAAATCAAAGCATAACTGTCTAACTGCCTATGTATTGAATACACTTCTATAGTATGACGGTCTAGCTTAGGAACCCAGCTTTGCCTGGAGCTTATAGTATTTAGGATCAACTCACTCAACTGTGAATTGTTAGACCAAACTAGAAAAATCCCCATTGTTCTACTTACTTACACTATCTATTTGAGGCAAATCAGTCCAAGGGTTCCTTAATTTTGATTGGACATCCAATCAGACAAACAGAGATTACTCCTTTATAAATTTTGACCCTACCCCCCCACCCCCCGCCTCCTGAGAAAGTTTAAGTTTAAGTAAAGTATATCATAAATCTAAACTTCTTCTCAGAAAATTTTCTTTTTTTATGTTTATTGTTCGCCACACCTATTATCATGTTTATTGTTCACCACACCTATTATCATGTTTATTGTTCAACCCCTATTATCATGTTTATTGTTCACCACACCTATTGTCATGTTTATTGTTCGCCACACCTATTATCATGTTTATTGTTCACCACACCTACTATCATGTTTATTGTTCACCACACCTGTTATCATGTTTATTGTTCACCACACCTACTATCATGTTTATTGTTCGCCACACCTATTATCATGTTTATTGTTCACCACACCTATTGTCATGTTTATTGTTCGCCACACCTACTATCATGTTTATTGTTCGCTACACCTATTATCATGTTTATTGTTCGCCACACCTATTATCATGTTTATTGTTCACCACACCTATTATCATGTTTATTGTTCACCACACCTATTATCATGTTTATTGTTCACCACCTATTATCATGTTTATTGTTCACCACACCTATTATCATGTTTATTGTTCACCACACCTATTATCATGTTTATTGTTCACCACACCTATTATCATGTTCATTGTTCGCCACACCAATTATCATGTTTCTTGTTCACCACACCTATTATCATGTTTTTTGTTCGCCACACCTATTATCATGTTTATTGTTCACCACACCTATTTTCATGTTTATTGCTCACCACACCTACTATCATATTTATAGTTCACCACACCTATTATCATGTTTATTGTTCGCCACACCTGTTATCATGTTTATTGTTCACCACACCTATTATCATGTTTATTGTTCACCACACCTATTATCATGTTTATTGTTCACCACACCTATTATCATGTTTATTGTTCACACCACACCTATTATCATGTTTATTGTTCGCCACACCTATTATCATGTTTATTGTTCGCCACACCTATTATCATGTTTATTGTTCGCCACACCTATTCTCACAAAGCTATTCTTCAGTATTAAATAGCATCAATTTCACAGACAGAGAAAACAATAGAATTCGTGTCTTTATCTTTTAACATCTTTCATCCCTGTCAATTCTGCCAACACAAAGAAAATATGAAGATAAAGAAAAATATTGTTAAATCAGAAAAAGTGGAATACTTCAGAATTAACTTTTGATAATTTTCAACTTTGCAATAAAAGATCAATATCTGATTCTAATTTTAATTGATCAATACCAGTTTCTCGACTTGTTTCAATTTTTAATCCCTCCAAATACTTTAGATTTAAGTATGGGATTATAGACTGTAAATATATGGTTATTTGACTATTATAGGTATTTTATAAAAAATAAGTAAAAGTAAAGTTTAAGCTTGGAGGAAAATACATATGAAGTGTGTGAGTTATGAAAGATATTTTTAATTCAATGTTTTTTGCAAAATTCTCAGTTAAGTGAATATTAGTATAATCCTATAACATACCGTTTTTGTACACAAATGTTTCAACAATAATAGACATAATTATAAAACTAGACTTCCAAAAACATTCGCGCCTTTTTTATTTTGATATTTTTTATTTGTATTTAGATGACACGTTGACTACTGTCTAGCAAAACCAAAACACTGGAAAATGATTGTCGTCTTTTTTTCTTTTATAAAAACGGATTTGAACAAAAAAATATTAAAAACCGGCCTTAGTAATTACTTTGGTTTTAGCAACATTCACACGGATAATTTTTGATTTTTGGATATTGGACAGGTAAATTTTTTCATTTAGAGCCTCAAATTAAAAGTGCTTATGGTAGATATCGAGATCAAGCGATGGGGATTATGATTGTCCGACAAAAACGTTGCCAGCTCAGATTGCACAATTTTTGCAAAGAAAATTTGCATAGTTTTTGCATAGACGTCTGCTTGTAAAGGAAATCTGCATATTTTACGTTTTTCTTGAATACAAAAAATGTATTGTATATATAAATATATAAATGTACTGTCATATTTGGAGCAATTTTTTAAAAACATTTTTTTGCTAAATAGTGTGATGTAGTATTTTGAAATTTGCAATTTGGTAAACACATTTTCAGGACACAGTTATAAAATAAACAATTACAAAATCCTGACACCGACATTTTAAAAACAAAAAAAATGTAAGACGACAACAAAACATTTATTTATTTAAGAACGATTTAATTAATGAGAATATGTTGGCTCCTTCAGAGCCTTACGCTTCGTGAACAGTCCTTTTTTCAGGAGGGTTTTAGATAGTTATACGAGCTTAACTCAGGCGAAACATGGCCGTGAAGCATGCATAAAGTTCTATCTACGTCATTAAAGTGGTCGGGTATTCCCCTTTTGGAAAACTAGTTTCTACATGCTGAAGGGGGGAACAACTTCATATATCATTGCGCATTTAGGTCATTAAAGTAATAAATATTAAAAGTGTGAACTTTTCAAGGTTGGATNAAATAAAAAAACACTTTTTGAATATTGAAAAAAATTGGTTTTTTTTTGGGCCTATTTTACCTATATTTATATGTAAGAGCAAAGATTTTTATCATAAAAATATCATATGTTTTTCCAATGCCTATATAATGACCATAGATAAAGATAGATTGCGCATAAGACGATATTTTTCATCTTGAAAGATACAAATGTACAGAGATATTTTAAAGATATTCCTATTATATAGATTAACTAGGTCGGTTGTGAACATTGGCTGTTCTTATGTCATTGCTTGTGGTGTACATGAGTTCTGTAGAGAGAAATTTAAGTTAGTTTAGTCCTTCTCATGTCCTTCTTAAGTTCTCGTCAATATGATATATTGCTTAGTGAAATATTGTTGTTCAAATAGTTCCATTCCCGGAGTTGTTTTACATTCTATTCTATGAAATCCATTAAAACACCAAACCACCCCCCTTATCATTGAAGTACACTTTGACCCCTAGAAGTATGAGTTCGCGGACTGTACAATTATTGGAGATTTTGCGTACATAAGCTATCTATGTTTATTTATTTATCTATGATAAGGACATTCTTAGTTTTAAAAATGGGTTTTATAGACGATATGTAGTCTAAAGTTTCCACATTAGTTTGCTTGTGTTTCCACAATATTCCTTTTATATTTACATGAGTGTATGAGAATATTATGAAGGTAGGTTAGTAACATAAGGGAAAGCAGAGTCCCATAGTGAACAATGGTCTGAATATATTTTATTATTAAATAAAATATTCTAGTTTTTAATATTTGTATTAATCTAAAAACATACATGACCCACCGGTGCAGACTGGGAACTGTATTTGATCTCTGTAACACGAGACTTTGAAATAACGACCTGAAACATTTTAAGTGTAACAATCTGAAGATTTAGCCTTTTATTGGGAAGTTTAATCATTTGAGGAAGGACAAAAAGGAAAGAGGAACAGCTACATGGAACTATGAAGTTATGAACTAAATGAAGTAGAAGTAGAAGTTTCGTTTGTTCTGGGTAACCCATATATACCCAACTTTGTTATCTTTTTTTCACGAGTGCAATAATTAGATTTTGAGTGATCCTTTGATGTTTAGGTATTATCTGTTAAAAAGTTAATCCTACCTGTGTATAAAAGTTGCCATCTCCCTGTGTATAAAAGTTGCCATCTCCCTGTGTATAAACACCTACAACCTTTCAGAGAATGGATGTTGCCACCTCTCTGATAATGAAGTTTGAAAATATTACATCTTCCCTTCAGATTAAAAAAGTAATTTATGTTCGAATTAAAACTACAGCCTCACAGAATATAAGAGCACATCTCCTGTTAAATAAAAAACTGCGACCTTTCCTTTTATTAATATTTGAACCTTAATTTGGACTTATATTGCAACATATATATAAATTACAATTGCAACCTTCTTGTAAATAAAAGTTGCAACCTGTGAACTTAAATTGCCACCTCCCTGTGAATAAAAATTGCCTCCACCCTGTGGATTAAAAGTGCAACCTCCTGATTGGCCTGGAAAGTTCTGATTTGATTAAGAATGCATAGACTCTGGGAACCCGAGTGGCGTATTCTTTTATTGTTCAGTTTAATACTGTTACTAGACAACAACCATAACGGAGCAGGAAACTTTTAAAACACGAGTTAAACTTATTCTCTTTGCAATGGAGGATATTTTTTTATGAAATCTATGAATATGTTTACAATTAAAATAGAAAATGAGTGTGTAGCATCCTAATATATATATATATATATATCTCTCTATCTCTCTCTCTCTCTCTCTCTCTCTCTCTCTCTCTCTCTGTTTAAAATTTTATATACTAAGTTTTAGATCAATCATCAAAGATTTTTAATAGCACACTTTAAAAAAAGTGCATATAAACCAATTAACTTATCTTTCGATTTCTCCAAATTTGAAGGTACATGGATACCACAAAGGATGAGACTGTAAAGACCACTAAAACTTTTAAAATAAGATTGATTGAGTCTTATATATTTGAGAGTCTTATTCGCTTTTCTCCTTTTAGACGCAACAGATAGAAGTAAGATTAGTAGCGATCAAAAGCGCTTTTTTATCGCATTAAGCTTATAACCCCTTTCATTTTTCGCAAACACTCCCTTTAATCCTCTCCCTTTGTAGCTTATCTTAACTCCTAAGAATGTACACAATAACCCAAATCTGAAAGTTGGTTGGTTTAATGTGTATATCTTGATATGATATCATGATGAACTAAAGTGCATAAACCTTGCACTGGTTTATTATACACATCTTACTCTGAGATAATTAACAAAGCAAAAATTTGTAATTGTAACCAATTAAATCTATAAAAACTTTTTTTCTGGAAAAAAAGGGCAAAATTAGGAAAATAATTTGAAGATGAATTTCGATTTCAATTTTGATTTAAATTAAGTTTTTAAACAACATGGATACACTAAAACATGGAAGCAAAGAGAAACTGTCAATTAAAACAAGCTTTACTTTATTTACTTGTAAACTTGAAATTCAAAAAAAGCTTGTTAAAAATTAAAACTTAAAAAAAAGTCGTCTCCATTCAATTGATATATTTGCCTACCACCGTATTTTAGTTTATAATTTTCCTTCACTGATTTCATGTCATTAGTATTTATTTTTCTCTTGAAATTATTCTATTTGTTACTTTTCAGAAATAATGTTTTATAATAAAGAGCTAAAATAATGGCCGAAACAAAAACAGAATATGGGTAATTTTAATGAACTATAAATTCATGCAAACTTTTAAATTTTGGACACCCTTACAGTGAGAACCAGAAAACTGTGAAAAGGAAGACGACATTATATCAATATAAAAGTGTATTTGATGTTGTTGCAAAGCAAATAGTTTTAATATTGACTTATTAAATGACTTATTTAGGGTCTGTTGACATTGCAATATTGCTGTGTATCATATTCGATAAACTATTTAATTATTAGTCATAACTTGAGTCTAAAAGTCGTCTTCCTATTCCATTGATTTTTGGTGCTCACTGTACATAGCTTTGTTTACAAAAAGTGCAGTACAGTTTTCGGGCGGTAAATAAACAAACTTAGCCTGAGGTTGTTTCTCCTAGAAACTGCACTACACCTCTGTACAAAATGGAGTAAGCAGGGTTCCCAATAAACATAGAATTAAGAAACGAAACTTCTTTGAGTTGTTAAATTACAAAAAGTGTTTCTAAAATTAATTGTAAGCAGTTTTCGATGTTTATATTTTAACAGAGATGCTAAAAAAATTGTGTTTACAAAACTCCTATTTATAGAAATCTGAAAGTATAAATATCTGCAAAAAGACATTAAAAAAAAATTCTTTAAATAATTCAGAGCACGAAGTATTTATGATCGGAGAAATCCTTATAGACGCCCCTCAGCCTTAGGAGTACCATCCAGGTAGGAGTAGGAGTAGGAGTTGGAGTAGGAGTAGGAGTAGGAGTAGGAGTAGGAGTAGGAGTAGGAGTAGGAGTAGGAGTAGGAGTAGGAGTAGTAAGGAGAATAAATCATGATGTAGCAAGAAAAGTAATTTTGATAAATACAAAAAAATTTAACAATTCTTTTTAAGAATTATAAATACCTGAAAAGAATATTTATTTATAAGAAATATATAGTTTAACGCCTGTTCATTAATTATGTCCGGGTTTGATTAATAAATCATTACTATGGTTTAGCCGACACACTCACCATTGTTCTAGAAAAAGTTTTAGAAATCCCATTTACCCCCTTTACCCCGGGGGGGGGGGGCGTCGTTTAATTGCTAATTTAAAGTATAAAAATAACCAATAAAATTATTTTTTAGAACGCTTATTTACAATTCGAAATAGATCTAAAAGCTGCACGTTTGTTAAAGTTAGAAACAGTCCCCAAAAAGCTTCGTTTAATAGCTTTAGGATTTTCAAAATCTACTCGATGTTAAAAAGTCAACAACTACTCGATGTTTAGGAGTAAATTTTTACTCGATGTTTAGGAAAAAACTACTATTGACTCGATGTTAGGTAGCTAATAACTACTCGATGTTAGGGTGCTAATAACTACTCGATGTTAGGGAGCTAATAACTACTCGATGTTAGGGTAAATTTTTACTCGATGTTTAGGAAAAAACTACTATTGACTCGATGTTAGGCTAATAACTACTCGATGTTAGGGTGCTAATAACTACTCGATGTTAGGGAGCTAATAACTACCCGATGTTAGGAAGCTAATAACTACTCGATGTTAAGGAGTCAATGGAACCCATCTGAGTATGACGACCTATATGTTGCTAAGGAGGGAGGAAGGGAAACATACAGAAAACCATCAGATAATCTAGAACAGGTCAAACTCCTTTCTAACTTATCTTTTTATGTACATTTTGTAAGAATTTTTCAAAGAATTAAAGAATATTTATTTTACCCAATATTTTGGGAAAAGAAACACATGCAAAGTCTAACTTTCCACTTAAAGGGACTGTAAGCGTAATTTCAAATGACTCTCAATGCAAAGATGGCAATGCCTGATTAACAACGTTACCCTTTAAACCTTTATCTGATCGATCCCCCCCCCCCCACGAGCATTAAAAGCTTTTACCTTCTGAAAAAGCTTTAGTAAATAAACCACATTCGAAAATAATCAGTTTTCAAAATTATAAATATTGATATCAAATTCATACCTAATCAGACAAAGCTTTTAAGAGTACCATTGTGAATCAGGCCTTGTCATCATGAAATTGTGAAATCCTTGTTTATTTTAGGAGAGAGGTATAGATGGGACCTCTATATCCAAGCTGACCTATGTACCTAAAGATGTGGAGAGGGGTCAACCTATAAAACCATCAAACCATTTTGAGGTAGAACAATTTAAGTCGGACCCGACAAAAGGATGTCAAAACTGTATACTCTGTAAACTCCACACATATATATTGCACTTAGAAGTGGATCATTCATCTGGGGTACTGTAGTCCCCTTTTCCCTCACATAGTCTGTAATTGTACTGGACAGACATGGGTCTAGTTGATTAAAAGTCGGCCGGTTTCTTGAAATGAACCGGAGTTTACAGTGCACAGTGTACGTCGAAAAAAACTCCGTCAAACGGTTTCAGCCAAAAATTAAAAAAGTATAAAATACAAAAGTAGAGATTGGAATCGTTTTTGTGAACAGACAACATTTTTGAATGCGAACGACATTGATCGTGACATGTCGTTCAGAAAAAAATAACGATTGACGAACAACTTTGAATCTTCAGAAAGCTGAACAAAACTATCGTTATTTTAAAACGAACAAAAAATCAACGATTTCAAATTGTTTGTTCAAAGGAACTTAAAAACCGATATTTTTCCGAAAGAGTTTTAATTCAAAATTTTTATAAAATTATTGTTTTTTTACTGAACGAATAATTTTTTCAAACAAACTTTTAAAAATCTATTGTTTTTGTTCTGCAATATTTTATTGAATTAACGATTTCACTTAACGATCGCTCAGTGAGAAAACGAACGAAAAAGTTCAAAAATTTACGATATTTTGAGAACGAACAAAATCATTTTTTTTACGATTGAAAAAATGAACGATATGGATTTTGAACATACAGGGTTACCCACAAAGGACAAGATTTCAAAGACTGTAAGGAATTCAAACTGTATTTTACCTTATATTCATGATTTAACAGCAATTGTAAACCTATTAGGACTAGATATCATCATTTCGGCTACACTTGAATAAATTCCGCTTGCTTCGCCCAGTAACGCAGACATTTAAAAAAACAAAACAAAAAAAACAAGCGAAACATATTTTTCGTCCAATTTTTTATTTGGGCATCAAAGATAGAAGATGGAATTTTTAGTTAAGATCAATAAGTAAATTGACAATATATAAAGTTGACAAAAATGTAAATTGACTGGATGTAGATTGACAAGTGTTCTAATCGTATCGTACATATTGTNCATCGTATACATTTTATATATCTTATATATCTTATACATCTTATTCATCGTATACATTTTATATATCTTATATATCTTATACATCTTATTCATCGTATACATTTTATATATCTTATATATCTTATACATCTTATTCATCGTATACATTTTATATATCTTATATATCTTATACATCATATGTTAACTGCCAAAAAAAACTTCTTTCGGAAATAAAGCCCTAAATTTTGGCACTAAAAAAGTCCCGTGAAAAAAAGGCATTAAACAAATTCTCTGGAAATAAATTAGTATCAATTTGAGAATTTATTTTCAAAGACTTTTTTCTGGTTCCAGGACGATTTTATACAAAATAGTCCCCGGAAAAAAGTCCTCTTTTAGAGGAAAATGCATCGAAACAAAGGATATTTACAACCATTGAAAAAAGGGACTTGACAATAAAAACACCCCTGGCTACATTCAATATGAAGATGCATAGGAGAAAAGTCCTTTCTAAGAAAACCTCTAAGACTTGATCTCATTTTCTCAAGACTTACAACTTTTTTGTTTTTTTAGATTATTTTTTTTTCAGGGCTTTAATTCCTGTGATCTTATTTCCTGAGACTTTATTATCACCCCCTATATTATTTTAGGAAAAAAATTCTCAGGAATCTAAACTCAGGACTTTATTTCCAGTGACATTTTGTCCTAGGACTTCAGATTCTCATCTTATACATCTTATATATCTTAAACATCATATACATCTTACACATCTATTACATTTTATACATATCATACATCATTTATTATAAACCTTACACATCTAATACATTTTATACATCTTAAACATCATAAATTATAAATCATACACATCTAATACATTTTATACATATTAAACATCATATATTATACATCTAATACATTTTATACATCTTAAACATCATATATTAAACATCTCACACATCTATTACATTTTATACATCTTAAACATCAAATATTATAAATCTTACACATCTAATACATTTTATACATCTTAAACATCATATACATCTTACACATCTATTACATTTTATACATATTATACATCATTTATTATAAATCTTACACATCTAATACATTTTATACATCTTATACATCATTTATTATAAATCTTACACATCTAATACATTTTATACAAATTATACATCTCACACATCTATTACATTTTACAATGGAATTTTATTCTAAAATGTTTTCAGTATGATGGATTGGATTTTGCCAAGGGAACAGAACACGGCAGATTTCAGGTTGGAATAGTTTGAAGATGTGTTTATTGTATTCATTCCTAATAATACAGTTGTAATCTCCGTACTTCAAATTTTTAACATAGTTTAAACCAAAGAATCATAAGGTAAAGTTATTTCCAAGAACCAGAAAGATGTCACAGCCGACCATGGGATCCATTTTTCACATAAAAAAAAAATGAAATATTCTGGTCATAGGAAACTATTATGTGAAGTATCAAAATTATCAAAATTAAATGCTATTAACCAACTGTCATGTTTTTCGGGACACCCTGTATCTATTTTTATTTGCAGGAGTATGACATTGGGAAAAGAGAAAGAGGAGTTAAGAAGGAGGATAATATTCCTAGGAATGGACGGGCTGTGGGAAAATCAGAAACCCAGGACCATTATATTGAGAAGGTAATTCAGAGGCGTACACAGGCCCCCCTCCCCACCACAAGCGGGTGCTGAGTCACCTTGGAAACAGAACTAAATAACCCATTGGACGAATTCCACTGGAAGCTATTCATTTATCATATAATATAACTTGATTAGGGTATTAATTCCTTGATTAATTCATTGATAAGAAAAATCGCGACAACAATATTTTTTTTCAAGGAGTGATCGGCAATGTATGGTGGTTGAACTGAGTGTATAGTATTCTAGAAAATCTTTTTAGGATTTATTTGAGACATATTAAACGTTTCCAAGATGTATAATTCCTGAGTTGGTACGTTTTCAGAATTGGTTTTAAATATTAAATAACGACGAGGAAAAATAAAGTAAAATTTATACAGTAAACTAATTAAATGGTTAGGAACATATTCCCAAAAGAAATTTGTCAATAAATCAATTTTAGAATCAATTATTTTTTGTTTTCATAAATTTGTTCGCAGATTTCTACAAATTCTTAATATGTCGTCTTTTCAATAAAATTTTAAGATAATCTTTGTGAATAATGAGAAATTATAGAAACTAATAATTATATAAGATTACTTATGTTCGATGATAAGAGTTAATTTTTATTTTCTCAACCTGTGCCGAAACAACTTATTAGTTTACTGTAGAATTTTGTTTACATTTTTTGTCGTCGTTATTTAATTATAAAAAAAAACGATTTGGAAAACGTACCCACCCAAGTTCAAACTTAGTAAACATACGTCGTAGAAACGTTTTATATGTCTCAAATAAATCCTAGAAAATTTGTCAACAATACTACAAATTCAGTTCAACCACCATACATTGCCGGTCACTCCCTTTAAGGATGAGGCTCTTTTTAAATCCTGATTCTTTAAATAATGTTTTGCTGGAACGGTTTCTTATTTGAACTCTTAGCATACTCCTAAAATTAAACCTTTGACCGCGTTTTTTTAAATAACCACCCTGTATCATATAGTCAATTGATGTTGCTTGCTTTTTCAAACCGACCATTCTATGTTTGATCTAAATCTACTGATTAAACAAAACTAATTAAGTCAATAATTGATTTAATGTCAAATAAGTGCATCGAATTCAATCGAACAAATTCAAGTCGAAGCTTTATATCTTTGCAACCAGAGTCGAATAAATAATTAGTTTAATCTACTACTAAAAGTTTGATTTTATGATTCAATTCATTTTAGGATGGAAAAAGAGTGTTGGTTAGAGGACAGGCTAGAGAATCCAATTTGGAGTATAATGGACTTGATTTTAAAGAAGGTTGATTTTTGATTTTAGATAATTAACTTTTAGCTGCTTTTTAATAAAAGTTTTCATTATAAAAACGTGAATCATTCTTGAAAATAAGCGTCAAACTCTCCACTTAACGCTTGTATATCTTTGGTCGGTGTACTGCAAATTACTGCATAACCCACCAAAAACTAACGTAACCTGTGTCTTAAAAACAGAATAATTTGGTTTTGTTACATGGATATTGATATTAATAAGTATCTATATTGTTGATTTATTACTGTATTTAACGGGTTGTTTTTAAGTAAGGAAAGCTATTCTATATTTACAGGGTGTTTCTTTTAAAGCATGTTTTATTCTTTATTTACAGGGTGTATATGTACAGGATCTGAGAACCGGAAGTATTTAACTGAGTGGGCAAACATGATATTCGGTAAAATTGCATCACGTTGTACATTGCTAATGTTGGAATTGAATTACGTCATTTTCTGTTAACTTTGTAAAATAAGCTAATTGAATAAAGTTAGTTGATTGAGGCTCTGCTTTTAATTACGTTATCAGAAGCCTAAGTAAGCTTGAAAGACAGCTTTGGTTCTCGTTGAAACATATGAGCGGAGATTTTTGCTAGTTGATTTAGCATTGAATCGAATATAGATTGAAAGGTAGCTTGGATCCTTTTTGAATTATACAAGATGAAATCCTGCTTGAGTACAAGCCTCAGAGTTAGTCATATACTATTGGATGCTTGTGTCCCTGTGTGGCATTTAGAGCCGGTCCTGGTTGAGTGTAGAGTCTAAGCTTGAGTCCTATATTATTGGATGCTTGTGTCCCTGTGTGACATATAGAGCTCGTCCTGGTTGAATATAGAGTCTGAGATTCAGACTGTGCAGTGTCCTTTAGAATCAGGCAGTTAATTATGGTTGAGAAATTGCCTGTGTGGCTTTCAGACCTAGGGAGTGAAGCCTGGTTGAGATTTTGGACTGTGTGTTAGAACCAGAGAGTTAAGCCTGGTTGAGAAATAGCCTGTGTGGTATTTAGAATTGGAGGTTGGTTCTGTTTGATCTTGCTACCGAGTAAGACATGTGGCCGAATTTAAAGAATTTGAGCGGCGGTTTAAATTTAAGCCGAAGCTTAAATAAGGTTAGTTCCACTTAAAATTGTATAAAATGTTTCAAGATCTAAGCCGGCGCTTAATTTAAACCGGGTTTTAGCAGATTTAAACCGCGGCTCAAATTCTTTAAATTCCATCTCTGGATAGATACGTCTTGAATAAAATTGTTTCCAAATTAGATTGTTTTCAAATTCCACGGGCAACGCCTGGCATTTCAGCTAGTTGTAATAATTTAAAAATATTTAGCCCCTAGATGGTCGTATTGCTGGAGATTCAGAAACTAACGAACAATACAGGTAGAAATATATCTGTATGTTTATAATGTATATTATATATTATTGAATTTCCGTCAAATTGTTTTGTAAAAAAAACATATTTCACAATTTTGTGAATCATTAACCTGGTGTTATAATATATCGAAAAAATCAATTTTTATAATGTCCTTTTTATTTAATTAGGATTCTACCCATAAGTTGAATTTTTCGAATTACAGACAGAATTTTATTAAATGTTTACGCTTATATTATTCATTGCTAATTCATTGGTCAAACTTTGTTTCCATGAAAACATATTCCAGTTTCCTTTCTTTCAACCTTGTTTTAATACTGCGTAAAAACAGGGCTATCCATAAATAATGAAACTCTAAGAACAATGACTCTGAGCTGGGAACTTTAAAATGAATAACCTTTAATCCCAACTACTTAATCCGAATATCCTCTGTGAAAACTTTTAATTTTAGTCCTTTATCCACTATTTTTCTCTCTCTTTGGATATCCATACATTGTTTTCTCCAATGAGAGTGCAGGAATATAGTACGTAAATAGTATTGACCAATGACAGCCTTGAAAATAAATTCAATCCAATAAGAGACCACCGCAATTTCTAGCAAATGGAGATTTCGTTGTCCGCCATTTTGTAAATTGGTTGGTAAAAAAATGTGTGATAATAAGTTTGAGATTTTTAAAACTAATTTAACTAAAGTAGTAATTAATAAATGGTTAAGATATTAAGTGAAGGCCATTCCAGTCAAGAAAACGAACAAATCCGGCGTTCCTAGAATCAAATTTGTTGATCTAAATAATAAATCTCGAGACTACATAATCTCGAGATTATGTTAGTCTCGAGATTAGCAAAAAGAGAGGATTAAGCATTAATCCTGATATACCATTCTAAAGTTCTCAGCTCTTAACTCTTAAAAGGTAAAATTGTACACATTAACATCGTATTACTTGATCAGAAAAAAACTTTTACGAGTTCCTTTTTGAATCGGGCAAAGCCATCAATTGCATAGAGGGTCACTAAATATTAAGCTTACAATTACATATTTATATTACTTATATAACGGTATATTTTTATGAATTTTAATAAGATAGATACAAGTGTAAAGCTGTCAGAGAACATTATTTCAAAACATATAAATATAGAATTAACCCTGTCGTATCAAGTCGCATTTTTTCCCATATGACAGGGTTACCCACAAAGGGTGACGACCTGAAGCTCTTAAAATTTGAAGATTCAAAAAGACAGTATGATATTCTGTACAGTCGTCTATGAAGTTTCATCCTCATGTAGGTATCTGTATCTCTTAATTTCTATATTTGAAATTCAAAGAGAGTACAGATATATATAAAAAAGACAAGTTTTTTTCACGTTTAAAGTTTTGTAAATTCTTTATTTAATGTTCCTTTTAAAGAAAATAGTTAAAAATTTCAAAACTGACATACATAAATATAATTTCTATTTAGAAGATTTTGTTTAACTTTTATATCGGAAATATTTTGTAGATACGATAGATAGATATATCAACTTAGTTGTAACATTTTTAAGATGCCCTTTTCCGGTACATATGTTATAAATATACATGATATTTGTAGTGCAAAATACGGAAGACGAGCTGATAATATGAAACGATCAGATTACATTAAAGCAAATGGATTAGGTTATTTTTTTATTCAATTCATATAAATTTACTGTAAAAACTTTATATTATGTATTTTTCAAATATCCTAAAATTTCGAAAAATAATATTTTTTTTATTTTTTTCAATTTTGGTTATTATGTTTGATCAAAAACTTGCAAAAATGTTAAATGTTGGTTTTTTTTGTTATTATAAAAAAATTGTAAAAATGAGTTTATTTTTTGCATACTTTTCAATAATAAAAGCTAAGAAATAGCTAATTTTGGTTTGTTACAATTAATTAACGAAAATTAGAAAATGATTATATTTTGCATGTTTATTTTTGTTAAAATCGAAAAATAATAATTTTTTCCCTTGTTTTTTAGATTTTACGAAAATTTGGATTTGGATTTTTATTCAATTTTTAAAAAAAATGTGAAATTATTCTAAAAATGTTTAATCTTTTTAGACTTTGAGGGAGGCACTGAGAATGGAAAATACATGAAAGATATGAAGTTTGACAGGCCTGAAAAGGTAAAATAAAATTAGCAAATACTTAAGTAAGTTATTAATTACTTAAGTAAATTTGTGTTAAAAACATTTAAAAATTATTAGGTAAATTATTAGGTACTTATATGTTATAAACAAGTAGATAATCTTATATTAACAATTACACTATGAAGAAAAACTGCTGAAATGGAGTTTAAAACTTTAACAAACTTTTCAACTTATGCATAAATTTTGTTCAGTATCGAAGTAAAAGCGGTAATCTGAAGTTAATGGATGGCAGAATAGTTAATAAATCAGGAATTTAACCATTCTAAAAAACAGCTTTCCTAGCATTTTTTCCATCTTATTCCTCTTGATTGCACAGTAATTGGCGATAACCAAAAAACTGTGGAATAGAAAAATGACCCAAGATTTGATTTTATAAAGAGCACGATAAACACTAAATATAGCATTTGGGTAGTGTATCAACAGATTTGACTTTTGAATATAAAATTATTTGCTTTATGTCGTCTTTCTATTCAACAGTTGTGTATGTCTCACTGATGACAAAATTATCTTATATGTTACAGATTATAAATGCATCAATTGGAATTTAATAAAAATTGATTGTTTAGAACATTTCCTGGTAAAATCAATGGAAACACAGAAACAACTGACAAGGTTAGTTTTTTTTTTAATTTACAAAATAACATTTTTTTTTTGTTAGCTGCAGTGATAAAGAGTTTTTGGACAGACATTTTCTCTTTATTGAGTAGGTTTAAGCCTTTTCAGATTTAATTTTGTCCCTAGCTTTAGCTTCATAAAATTGTTTGTTTCTTTTTCGTTCCTCATGTAGGTATCTGTATCTCTTAATTTCTATATTATCTAAGTAAACTTGCTCGGGAGTCTCATCTTGAATATCAAGGATTAAATTTTAGGTATTATTAATATTATGATATTGATTTTATCTGTTAGCGTTTTATGAGTAGATAGTTTTTTTTGGAACAGTATTCGGTGTTTATATCAATACAATGAAGAGGACTTTTCTATTCATGTTTTGATTTCTATCAAGCTTTTTCTATTTTACAAGTTTACAAGTTAACAAAGAGAAACTTTTAATTTACAACCTCTATTTGTTTCCATGTTTACGTATATCCATGCTGTTTGATAGATTGGTAGAAATAAAAATTGAAATTGGAAGTCGTCTTCATTTTAGTGATATATACAACGACTTTTTCCTTAAACGTAATCAATTAATAACATGCTTTTCTTGTTTTGTCTATATTTTATCTTTAGCATCTATTTTTGCACCAAAACTCCGAAAAATGATAAACAATTTTTTCCAATTTAGATTTTTCTTTGTCACTTCAACCTTAATAAAGGTAAAGTATGTCCTTGCCACAAATTCAAATTTTCAAATCTTTGTCGTAGACCCTTTCAAACTATGAATCCTGTTCGATCAAATAATCTAAGTTTAAAATATCACAGGTTTATACATCAATAGAAAGGGGTTAGAAAATATGAGTTAGTAGCTAAGGCTTAATTCTCTTCATGTCAAACTAAAATCTTTCTGAAGAGTTATTGAGTAGAATAAGATAGGTTTAAGTTTTTATATGCATAATGCAACTACAAGCATTAAAACTAGAGGATCTGCGAGGTCACAAAGTCAAATCAATAAGTTCACATTTTGACCGAAAATGTTAGGCTTGGAAAAATCCAAATGCGAAAATTGAATTAAAAGAAGAAAAGTTTACGCGGAAACTTAATTTAAAAGATTAAATTAAACCTGAGAAATAAACATTTATGATTATCTATTTATTTTAGTCATGATACAGAGAACCATGAATATTATAAGGGAATGCAGATTGAACAGCCCATCAGGTTCAATATTGATCAATTTATTAGTCTAGTCCTTTGGGGCCGATCGCCGGGGCTAGGACAGGTTAGGGGTACAAGCAACGGATATTTTTTTGCTTCTGAAAATAAATAATTTTCAATTGCGGATTGACTATTGTACAGCAGCAGAAAAAAAGACGGAAATAAACAGAAATCTCAAAAAAAGCATTAAAAAAACATTCTAATAGATATTTATTTGATAAATGAAACACAGATTATTTATCTATTTTATTGTTGTAAAAATTTGTTCGTGTTTTTAACCCTCCTCGACAGCATGAGTTAGATTGAAAAAACTCTAATTGATATTTAGAGGTTTTATGGGAGACCTTGTGAATAATGCTTAGAGGACCGATTTCACTCCTCTGAAAAACGAACCCTGATCGTTTTGTTTAAGACGTAGAAAAATCGAACATTAACAAAAACTTTTATAACAGTTGTTTTTGAAAACAATCGTTTTTAATTAAAAATGAAGTGCTATTTTTTATGAGTTGTTTCGTTATAACAGCCGATCGTTTTGGTTTTAGACGCTCTTTAATTACTGTTAACGACCGCTCCTAATTGTTAACGAGCATCGACGACATATGTTTTTTAAAAATATGCTTTTTTCAAATGTCAAAAATCTTTAGAAAATTAAATGTTACGAAGTTCTAATTTACAAAACCGATCTTTTTGTGAATATAATGATGGTTTAGGTATCCTATATAATAATGGTTTAGGTATACTGGTTTAAACAACTTGAAACTGGCTGAGGGTAAGTTTGGAGAGAAAACTGAGTACAAGGGAAGATATACTCAGTCTGCCAGGTAGACATATTATACATCAACAAGTGTGACAGGGTCGACTTTGAAGTGTCATCAGACCTTAGCTTTAAGCTTTACCGCCCCATAAATTTTTTGTTATACATTGAGAACCAGAAAAATGTGGAATATGAAGACGACATTTTCGAGATACTTAAGCGTATTAACGTTGTCACTAATAGAATAATAGTAACTTATTAAAACATATATTAATTTAATGGGGTCTATTTACATCTGAACAAATGTTGTGACTCATATTCATTGAACTTTTCAAAGTCATAAAAGTCATCATCTAATTCCAAAGTTTATTGGGTTTCACTGTAGAGTAGTATATTTTTTACTTAACTCATGGAATAGTTAAACAAATCACCTCAGGAGTAAGTTATTATTGAATAATTAGTTGTTATTCAAAAGTTGGCAAAATTTAAAGATCAAAATAAAATGGAAACCATATTGATAAAATCTATCTGCTAGGTATGGAAGTGTGCGGGTTAGGCCAGCCATAAGCCAAGACCTGATGTCCCCTTATGATGGTGCTATGACAGGACCAGTGGTTCGTCTGGGTGATATGAGACGATACAATTCCGTGACTGCATAATGGAATATGGCGCAAATATCGTCTTTTCATTGATTTGATGCAAATGACACCCCTACAAGGATCTGGAACGTTTATCAAATGAGAGAAACTTCCTTTGTGCTAATTAAAAAATCCACGCTCTGAGTTACAAATATAATGAAAAGAATATCTGGTTTAGCAGTAAAAATAAAGATTCATATCAATTATTATATAAACTAGATGAAGGCCCGGCGTTGCCTGTGGAAGAAAAAATGAAAAAAATATTAAATTTTTTTATACCTATAACACCCCCCGGCTACCCATGAGTGTCCACAAAAAATGTCAGGCCATTCGGTCCAACCGTTTGGCCGGCTATAATCAACATACATATGAATGAATTGTTTTAGTATATAGAAGTTATATTTCTACACATAGATGATATGTCAATAAATATACAAATAAAGATGCTTTATAAATGTTCAACTTCACGTTAGTTCAAACTACTAACTTCTGCTTTGAGCCAAGCTAGGGGGATGTCTATGAACTCTCTTGGGCAACAAAACGCCAACTAGGTTGTAAAAACCAAAAAGGCCTATAGGAAACAAGATGGTGGTAGATTAAAACTGATTCTTATGCTTCAGCAGCTCCTTGAGTAATAGCTTCAGCATGAGCAGCTAAGTGTTCAGCTCTTGCAGCAGCAACTTCAGGGGTCTCCATAACAGCTTCTTGGATAGCAACAGCAGGGTTGGCAACAGCTACAGGGATGTTTGTGGCAGCAACTCTGAATCCGTTGACGGGATCAGCAATGTAGGTGGTGGTCTGGAGAACACCATTAGCGTCAACATACTGGTAGCTACCTCTGGTGACACCAAAGGCATCCTTGGATTCTGCTCTAGCAGAGTTCTCGTTCTGATATCCAAAGCTGTGCTGACCAAACTCATCTTGAGCATGGAACTGACTGGAGGGAATAGATGGGAGAGCAACTGGGGTTGAAAAGGGAGCAGGAGCTGATACAATCACAGGGCTAGATACAGAGTGAATAGGGGCAGATTGGACTACCTGGATAGGAGCAGGTGCACTATGGATCAGGGGTGCAGGAGCATTGTGGAAAAAGGAAACTGGCTGAGTAGCATGAACTAAGGGAGCAGATTGGAGGAAAGGTGCAGCGTGTACAAATTGGGTAGGAACAGAGTGAACAAGGACAGGTGCGGATGGTAATCCGTATGTGGCTTCAATAGGTTCAGCATTTCGTCTCTTCCTCTCAGCCAGAGCATGAGTTGCAACAGCTTCAGCATGAGCTGCTAAGTGTTCAGCTCTTGCAGCAGCAACTTCAGGGGTCTCCATAACAGCTTCTTGGATAGCAACGGCAGGGTTAGCAACAGCTACAGGGATGTTTGTGGCAGCAACTCTAAACCCGTTTATGGGATCAGCAATGTAGGTGGTGGTTTGGAGAACACCGTTGGCATCAACATACTGGTAGCTACCTCTGGTGACACCCAGGGCATCCTTAGATTCCACACGGGCTGAATTCTCATTCTGATATCCAAAGCTGTGCTGGCCAAACTCATCTTGAGCATGGAACTGACTGGAAGGAATAGAAGGGATAGCAACTGGGGTTGGCACTGAATGAATTACAGGTACTGGGGCTGAGTGAACTACAGATGCAGGGGCGGAGTGAATGATCTGAACAGGGAAGTGTTCCTGGGGAACTGTGAAAAAAGGAGCTGAATGGACAACAGGAGCTGCATGCACAACTGGATCATTGTGAAAAACATGTGTTTGAAGAACAGGAGCTACAGGAATCCCATATCCTGCATCCAGGGGAACCGAGGATACGCAGGATAGGGCTGCTGAGACAAGAATCTGGAATAAAGAAATAAATCATAGATTAGAGAAACATTATAAATGTAATAAAACATAAAAGAAACTATAAGAATATCTTTGTAGAATAAAATCATCAAAATAGAAGAAGACATCATTTCTCCATTTGATCCAATTAATTAAAAATAAACTTTTAAAATACAATAATAATAAATAAACAGCAGAATAATTATCAATAAATCTCTTTCATTTCCATATAAATATGTCGCTTTAGATTCTGTATGAATTATAACTATAACTGAAGAAGGTGCATGCTAGACATTGAAAATGTTTTTACAGTAACCAATAACAACACTTTATTGCAGCATTTCTATTTAAATATAGATAATATATTTAGTCAATAAGTCCGCTGTTTAGATCACCACTGAATAAATTCAGAGATAAATAAATCAAAGTCATAACAGATAAAAAAAATAATCTCTAGCAATGTTTCTCATTTAAATACTGAAAAATAATAAATGGTCTTATTTCACTTTCTTCCCATTGCTGTAGAAAAGAAAGACGACTTTGCTTAATTTACAATTTTAAGTAGTGGTAGGCGATTATATCAATACAATGAAGACTGATTTAGAAGTTTATTTTTGATTTATATCAAGCTGTTAAACAACATGGATAAGCTGTCAATTAAAAAAGCTTCTCTTGGATTACTTGTCTACTTGTAAATCGAAATTAAATAAAAAGTCGTTTTCATTGTATTGATATTATCGATTACCACTGTTATAGATAAGTTGATTCTTAAGCTACTGGTTAAACTACTTGCTTTTATTAACATCTAATAAACGTCGTCTTCATTTTCCACAGCTTTATGGTCCCAACTGTCTCTAAATCATAACAAATTATTCCTACCAGACTATTCATGATATGTCCAAGGTGAAGTTGAAACTAACGGTTCACACAAATTAACTGACCTTATATACTTCCACTGGCGCCAGGCGCCAAAGAGACAGAGGCGCCGTTGAAGCATATCTAGGGCGTATTTACGCTTGTCTGAAACTAGTTTTTTAGACTAAAAAAGAAACCCATATTGTGTTGAAACTGGAATGTCCGATTAACTACAGGTGGTTTAAAGTTTTGTCTTATCAGGAATAAATGATTATTGATGTATTTTTCTTTAAAAATGGATTATTTCAAATTGTGGGTTCTCTAGAAAAATTGCGGCATCAATCTAGATAAAAAACGAAATCTTCAACATTATTAATTAAATATAGGTTTACAGGAAATCGTCTTGAAATGAAATTTCCATTGAAATTACAATAAACCTTAAAAGTCGTTTTATTGATAAAACTAGAATATATAATTCCTTAACAGTCTCTGTAGTGTAGTGTGGACTTATTGTAAACCTATAATTTAACTCCATACAATCCTGTTCTAGTATAACCTCGTTTATTTTACCGGTATAACTTTGCAACCTTGTATGCTTGAGTTTTTACTTTACATCCTATAGAGAGTAAGTAATCTAATATTAAAATTGTAGCCCTAGGCTGATCAATTACATAACAAGCTTGATGTTACAGAGTTTAACGTTTCAAACTACACTAAACTAAGCTAGTGGGGTAGGTCAAATAGCACACTCCGCTGCCGCTTTAGTAATTATAAATTAGCGGTACAGTCCAATGTAGGACTGCAAAGGTTGGCCCAGCTCGGATATTCAAATTTACACCGATGCACGATAAATGTCTTTGATAGGCCGGGTACTGTAAAAAGTCTGGCCACGCCATCAATGTTAAAACCGGACCGACATAGGATAAGGTCTGTCCGGTACATGCTTGTCACTGTAAGGCTGGTATAAGAAGGCGGTGCGGTTCGAATTCAAATTGACCCAAGTCCACCGTGATTAAGCATATAAAGAAATACCTCGAAAGCGATTTCGTTCTGAGTCTTTTTGCCACGGAATTCATCATAGCTTATTCTTCCGTCCTTGTCTTTGTCCTGAAATAGGACATAAAAATTGTCTTTGTCCTGAAGTGTAATAAAATGATTTCTTTGTCTTGAAATAGGACAGAATGGCTGTCTTTGTCCTTAATAATAGAACAAAACCAGGCCCGTAACCAGGGGGGATGCAAGGGTGCAGGTGCACCCCCCTTTCTTCTGAAAGGGGGGTGCAATGACGAATTTTCACCCCCCCCCCTAGGCCCATATAAAAGAAATTGTTTCTCATAATTTTCTAAAATCTAGTTACAGTTTGAACAGTTGGTTATAAGGAAAAAATTCATCCATTTCTTTGGAATATAATAGCCATTTTTCGGAGTTTCAAAAACATTATTTTAAGCGAGGATATTTGTCATTTTTAGTCAAAGTAGAAGGTTTTTTTTGAGTACTCAAAAATTCACTAAAAACGTCTCAATGTCTCAATGTCAATAAATAAACTCTTTTAAACAAAATATTAGAAATTTTATCTTTTATTCATCTTCATAATATCATGATGAGGCCGAGGGACAAGAAGCCTTGATTTTAAATAATGAATTTTTTCCTAAAGCTAAAGTACCATTCATTTATTTTTTATGTATATTGTATATGTTAACTGAAAAGTTTCAGACACTAAAATGTAACCCTTAAAAGCTTAAATACACTTGTTAAAAAGGTTAGTCTTTAGCGTACATTGACAATGTAATAAAGAAAACCATATACAACCGTAAAAACAAACCAAGCATTGCTTTTTAAAAAAACCAAAAAAAAATTTTCCCTGCGGCGCGCTTCATTGCACCCTCCCCCCCTGGAAAAATCCTGGTTACGGGCCTGAACAAAACTATTTGCATTGAAGATAATAAAGAATACAATAAAAAGTCTGAAATTGTTTTAAAAATGACGCGGACAGATTTTGAAGTTTTGTGTATATAATTTCAATTATATTGATGGATTAAACCCAATCTTGATCTATTTTTATCTATGAATTACAAAATAAACACAAGGTTGACTTTTAATTGATTTCAGAAATTAACTTTTGACTTTAAAATATCTAACTGCCGCATTATGCACAATTGCCCCCAAACGGAACTTGAATTAAAGGAAGCGCTTGTGAATAAAATCTAAAGCAATCTATGGCAGTAAGAAGTAAGAAAAGAAATTACATTAAAAGACAGTAAGAGTGCTAGAAAGGAGAGCAAAATTGTAGTAAATGTTTAATAATGGGCTCTAAGATTAAAAACATGATTTTTCAAAACATACAAATGATACATATTTTAAAATACTAAATATGATAGAAATCTTAATCAATTGAATTTTTCAAAATTTCCATTAGTCGTCTTCTTTCTCCAGTGGAGCATATCTGCGGCATGGATTTCCATGTTCAGTCAAGGGCTCCCAGCTCTCCCTGCAACAATCACATTTATTTTATAGAAGTTTAGTGATATGCAATAAATTGGTACATTTTGTTTCTTTTTTGAGGGTTTTTTGGACTTTTTAAAGTTCCAAACAAATCAGAGAAGTTTTGTAAATTTGCAAATTGTTACTTCTTAACATTTGCTCTTCTTGCACTTTAAAGAAATAATGTGTTAAAACGAAATGATCGTTTTTTTTTCATTTTTTCTTAGAATAATAAAAATATTGCAACTTTAACCAAGATAAAAAAATTTACAGAATCTAGTTTTGAAATGTTAGAAGTTTGATAAAAAGTTTTATTTTTAAACGAACCAAATCTATGAACAGCCCTATACTCACAGGAAAAGAACATATACTGGCTAGAGATGTGCACCAGTTTTAGTTTGAGTCTAAAAGTAATCGATGACCATTATTTGTAATATCTGAATGATTTGTTTGAGCTTAAATTGATTATTTTATGATCTGAGTTGAATGTTGCAACTTTCTGAATTTGTATGGACGCTACGTTCTCCGGTATGAGTCGTTTTTAGCAATTTTCTCCTTATAGACGCAACAGTATAGAAGTAAGATTAGTAGCAATGAAAAGCGATTATTTTTCGACATATTCCTGTACCCCCTTTCATTTTTCGCGAACACTCCCTTTAAGGCTGTTTGTCTTTGTTTGACTTTAAAAACTTCTGAGATGTGTTTAGAATTTCTCAACTTTGTACAATGTGGAGAATATGATTACAGTAGTTATTTTTTTAAGATCATCTAATGGTAAGGGTTGCTTATAGGGAGATTTAATTCGATTATATATGAAACATATTTAAAATCCATTTTTCATGGACTTTTCTAAATATGTAAGCTGTAGACCAAACTTTTAAACGCCCTTTTCTTTTAATATAAAGATTTAAAGATGTAGTAGAAATGGAATTTTTTTTCTTTGTTTAACATACCAAAATTTAACCAAAGCATTACAAGCATTAAACTTTTGTTAAAACTATTGAACTGTCGTTAAAAATCACTTAAAAGGTTTAACATACCGTAAAGATGAATGAGCAAAGTATAAAAAGAGACGAATCTTATCCCTATGATAGATTATTAACTATGAAATAAACTGATTATTATGAATAATAATGAATAGCGAGAATCAATAAAAATAGATCGTAATTTTAAAAAAAAGAAAAAATACTTAGGTATTGCTCCGTCTTTCTCCTGATTTTGTGTATCTGATTTTCTTCTGTTCATCATTGCACAGAACTCACTGTAGTTCAGCTTTTTATCCTGGAATACCGTTGAGTCTTTGCCATATATTTATCCATATATCTTTGCAACCCAATGTCATAGTACTAGGGATGTTAACGTTTTAATTTTTTTGAAAAACAATCATTTCGTTATGAAAACGACGACAAAAACGATCGTCTTTTTTAAAAAGTTTGTTTTTAAAAAGGTCGTTTTTAGAAACGATAGTTTTGCAAAATGAGCGTTCATATAGCTCATATAAGACTACATTCAATAAAGTTGCATGTTATTTTTTTATTAAAAGACTATCACTGATCGTTTTTATAAAAACGATCGCTTTCAAAAACGATCACTATTTGTTTTCTAAAAGTTCAATATGACTGGGTCGTTTTTAAAAACGATAGTTTTTTTCTATTCTATTAGGTTGCAAAGATTTATTGACTAGTTTGTGGCAAGNAAAAGATTGCCAAAAGTACAGCTTGAAATTGTATGAAAACACCATAGACTAGATATTTACGAATCTATGTAAGAAAGTCCCGGAAAAAAAGTTTCTGGAAAAAAAACCCTGGAAATAAAAACTTTGGAAAAAAAGTCCGAATTTTCTCAAGTCCTTGGAAAAAATGGCACTGGAAATAAAGTCCTGTGTTTTGGATTCCTGGGACTTTTTTCCTACAGTTTTGGCCAGCTTCCCTGCTGTACTCAGTACACTGAACCCTCTATCAATATCTACTCTGATGTGCAAAACACCTTCAGCTTTCTTACAGGGGTGTAACAATTTTAAAACATAGTTTGAAATTTATCAATGAGTAAGAAGTATGAACGGACTTGTTAAACCATGTATTCAAAGATTAAAAGCTATGAATTCAAAATTCTAAAAAAGTTCATAAAGGAATTGTGTCTAGTTTGCTTTCAATAATTAGTTACATTTATTAATCAGCTGCTCTTTTTACATGAAAATCGTTTAATTTTATTGTAAATTGAAACTAAAATATGCATGAGTCTACGGTTTTATCATTATTGATCATTTAATTAAATCAGACTTTTTGTTATAAATACAACTTGAAATCATATAAATAAAATGTTATTATGTTCTGATTAAAAACTGTTAGCTATCTTGTTATCAGATACTTCAAACATTGTTGCTTGTTGTTTAATTTCTATAAAAACCTTTCATGGATCGAAAAAAAACAATATTTTTTCTCAAATCGTTTTTTAACGAATGATTGATTTTGTTTCTTTTTTCAATGTGAAAATTTTGTATGATAAAAAGAAAACCGGTCTTGCGGCCTCCTAAACTAACCAAAGTTAATCTTAAAAAAGATAATAAAGATGCCCAACCATAGGTATACAAATTCATGCTGAAGAAATATAAAGAAATTGTTCTGATAAAAAAAATATTAAAAAAATATTATGAAATATTATCTAAATACGAATGCATCGAAAAATTATCGATGATTATTGGTTGTAATATCTGAATGATTTGTTTGGAATTAAATTGATTATTTTTACGATCCGAGTTGAATATTGCAACTTTCTGAATTTGTATGGACGCGATGTTCTTCAGCATGAGTCGTTTTTAGCAATTTTCTCTTTATAAAGACAACAGATAGAAGTAAGTATCAAAAGCGCTTATTTTTCGCCGTAAGCCTATACCCCCTTTCATTTTTCGCGAACACTCTCTTTAAGAGTTCTCCAAGTTCGTTTTTTCCATTTAATGTAATTATTAATGTGCAGAAAAATGACACTTTCTTATGATGACTTGTAATTAATTTCATATATGCTTGAAAGTACAATTTAACAGTTTCTGATATATTTTAGACATTACTTGCATATTATCTTTGCAGGGTGTCTCAAAAAAAGTGACTTGTTGAGTTTTTTAAACAAATGTATTTATAGGTCATTAGAAATGTCAAAAGCATGTTTTTTTTTAATTGAATGCAGAGACAACTAACAAAATAAGAAATTTTCCGAAATCAAATATTTTGTTAAGGTAGAACAAGCTCAGATAAATACTCAATTAGGGTACAGGTTGTAATATGTTATTCTTCAAATAAAAGCTCCCTTAAAAGTATCTCCATTTGCAGTCCCTTTAGTTTACTCACACTAAAAGATTTGAAAATAAAATTTTAAATTATTTAGTGACTCACCTTCGCAATTTTGTACCAATTTTTGTACACAAAACGTACTCGCAGAAGTACAGGGACAGACTTTATTTTGACTGACCTTTCATTTCCCAAGTGGTATGCGATCGTCAACGGGAATTGGATATTTTTCCAACTCAAAATGGTAAAGGAGACTTGTGCACTTAACGGCAAAGAAATTTAATTCTGAATCTGAATCAGACAAATGTTGAAAGAATACCGTTGTGAATCGTACATCCTAGTTTATAAATGGAGGATCACTTGAAATTTCGCTTACAGTCCCTTTAAGTGTAATATAGTAAAGTGAAGCCTGCAGATAAAGACCTGAATTCTAATTTATTCTTGTTTCTAAACAACAAATTCTGCAACGTATACTGCTGCAAGAGAAGATTCTTTTGTCAAATTATTTACTTCTAGGTGAGGGGGGGGGGGGGGTTATGGGCAACAATTTGCAATAAAAAAGTATTAAATAATTTACCTTCCTTAGCATGCAAAAATCAAACATGAAACTTCTCTCATTTTACTTTATATTAAGGGTAGTAGCAAATTAGAAGCAGCATTTATAAAAGAAAAAATTTAAAAACCTAATTCAGAAATTGACAATTTAAAAAATAAAAATCGATTTTTTATATTTTCAAATGTGTGGATATGGTTATTATGGTTAACTGGCCTTGAACCGCTGAATACCGCACTTGCATTTATACGTTTTTAAATATTCCAAAAACTGTTTGATTTAAGGCTAAGAAAACTGTTTTTTTTGATACCCTGAATCTTTAAAAAAAAATGTTTTTTGCTGATAATTTGCTCAATTTTCCAGGGATTTTTGCTGAAAATTTGCTCAATTTTCCAGGGATTTTGCTAATAATTTTCTCAATTTTCCAGGGATTTTTGCGAATTTAACGTTTCTGCACTTTGTGTTAAATATTGATTAATTTTGAAGAAATTTTTTTTGTTGGCTTACATTTCCGATTTGATTTTCTCAAAAAAAAAACCGGATAAGTTTCCAAATAATAAAAAATAATCTCAATTTCTTTTTAATTATGAAAGAAAACTTTAATCTTTCAACTTTTGAATTTTGAGTTTATTGAAAAGTAATAATTACTTGCCATAAACTTTAATTTTTGATTCCGTTGTGTATTGAAAGCTTGAAATCCTTTGATATTTTGAATATTAAATTCTGTTAGATTAAATCACTAAGTTTAAAATATCACATCATCAGGTTGGGGGAAAAATTCAGTAAGTAACCAGTAATCAGTTCTTTATAATAAGTTTATTTTTACAATATTAACTTCTAACTTACATTTCAAAAGTTCTTCTTCCTTCCTTTTGTCCATTCCCTTCTGTAACATTAGGCTACCACGAAATGCCATTTTTATTATTTTCTAAATCTAAAATTCATTTTAGACAATGAGAACACCGAAATCATTAAAAAAATCTGTGATATTTTGCGTGATTGAAAGAATAAAATTAAGGAGACCAAAATCGAATGAAATTTATGATTTTTTGTGTGACTTCATAATTAAGAAGGATAATCTTTTCCTTGCAAAAGTTAAAAGTTTCATGGAACCATAAATATAAGAAAACAGAAAGAGAAGTCTCATCCTTGGTGGGTTATCCTGTATACATGGTCAAATGCAGACAAATTATTATAATAAATATAATGTTACTTGATGAGTCTGGGTTTGAAACTATATGCATGAAGGTATAGACCTCAATATTTGCTTATGATTATTTAATAAGATTCACGATTACAGGGTGTTCCAAAAAACATTAAAGACAATAAATGTCTCTTACTTACATGAAATAGAATGCATCTATGAATAAACAGATTATAACTGGAAGGAACATACATATAAATTCTATGCTTTATTTGTCTAGTTTGGGAACCCGACGTTGTCCAGGTTTATATTAAATTATTCATAGTCATAATTACTCCTGTCGTTTACCCACGCTTGGTATCAAACTGTGAGTGCCCGGCGTTACCCGTAGCATTTCAAAAAAAATTAGCTTGGTCTTAGTCCCCCTTTGGGGTACGCATAAGTTCTGTAAAAAATATCAGCCAATTTGGCTCAGCTGTTTGGCTATACCTATAGCTAACATTTATAAAAATAAGAGAGGAGCTTTAATTTATAGAAAAAGAAAATTCGAATTTAGAAAAACAAAATAAAAAATAATAAAAAGTTCAAGTTCATCAAATTTTATTTATCACACCTCCTTGAAAGTTTCATGAGGGGGATGGTCGAAATCATTGCTGAGAACGAAGAGGTCAAAAAACAAAATTAGAAACACTCACTGTTGATATTGGCCTGAAAAACATTTTTTGGGACAAAATCCACCATAGATTAGTTTTACATTTTAATCAAAGGAAAAGTATATATTCTATGATATTTTTCACATAAAACAAAACTGGTTTTCGACGACATGGCTATTTTTTATATTTCATAAACCATTAATCAAGAATAAATTGATACTTTCTCAAGAACCTAGAAATGTTCCTAAAAAAAAAATCTTCTTCTAAATATTCTACTGAAATCATTGGAATCAAAACGAAGGAGGAAGTTTATGAATTTAGTCTTTTATATGTTTTTTTACAGAGGAAACTGGCCTTAAGAAATTTCTTTATATATGGGTTTTCCGCCCTAAAATTTTAGCGAAAATTGCGCAGAAGTTGTTTATATGTCTTCAGTAAAAATTGCACGAAATTTTGAATAAACACGTGCATTTATGTTTAAAAGCTATTGCTATCAATTTCTGAAGAAAATCTTGTTTTTTGTGAATTTTACCTTTGCAATTTTCCTTTTCCGTGAAATAATTCCTGGAAATAAATGAATGAAATTAAACTTACAAAACTTTCTCGATTTTAATGAGTTCTTCTGACTCGTAGGAGTATGTGACGCCCAGCACAACCTTCTTCTTAATACAGTTTACAAACCAGAAAATGTATGAAAAAAAAATTCGACAACATTTTAAAAAAATTCAATTTTGTTATTTCTCTTTGGCCTTTTCCTACGTCGTTGACTAAACAATAGGTTCTTTTTTCAGAAAATTGAAAACGTTCCATTTTTTTCCTGCAGGAATAATTTTGATTGAGAATGAGACCCTAAAATTTAAAAGTTCCATATTTAATATCAAGATCATTGTACAATCAAAAGCTCCTATCTAAGATCTATACAATTAGCAACAATAATTTCGCAAATTTCTTCCAAATGAAAAAAAAATTCCGCAAAAATATTTTTTAGTGTATTCAATATGAAGGGCAAAAAAGCCATCTATATTTTTATGTATCTACATTACATTGTACACTCATATATATTACATAAATATATATATTTTTATGATTGTACATAATTGTACACGTAATTATAGCGGACTCAAGTGTTACCAAAATACTAGATTTAAATATAAAGTTTAGCATATTATTATATTATTATTCTATTCAGACATATTATAACAACCATTAAAATATTAAGTAAACATTAGAATAATGATTTAATATTTAAGTAAAATTCTATTTTTAGATTTTAGGCCACCTTCATAAATAATTCATGCAGGGTGCATTACCTGTAAGGGCCGTTTAAACACAGTATGTCTTATGAGAGGGCCGGGGAGAGTAAGTATAGTATACCATAGTAGGTAGGGGTAGGAGTACCTAACAAAATGAGTGGCGAGAGGGGGGGGGTGCATTTCTTGAGTACATAGTAAAGAGGGAGGTGATAGTCCAGGAGTATAACCTATTACTTGGTTATCAGGGGTACCCAGTAAAATAAGGGGGTAAAAGAGTATCTAGTAAGGAGGGGGANGGTACAGTAAAAGAAGAACGAGTACTTGGTAATTAGGGCTGGTCAAAGTTCCGTTAACGAAACGGAGGTTTTCGAAAATTAACGGAGGAGTCCGTTAACGAATGGCAAAAATAGTTAATCTTTAAATCGTTAACGAAACAGATTAGCCGTTTTAAAAAAAAATTAACGGTTAAAAACGTTAGCTAAAAAACTAAAAACGGTCAATTTCGTTATTTTCTGATTAAAATTGCACGACATATTTTTTATTTTTCGAGTTTTGATGTTTTCTAATATGTTTATAAACCATTGACAACATTTTTTCGCCGTTAATGATATTTTTCTGTCGCTTTGCGCCGTTAATTTTGTAATAACGGTAATTTAAAATGAAACGGAAAATGTTGTTAACGGAACGAAAATTCCATTCTTATCTTTAAATTAACAGCTTTACCTGAAATTTTTTTTAACGGTTGGAACTAACCGTTAACGCAACGGGTAGAACGAGTTGGAACGTGCCCAGCCCTAGTATAGCAGAGGGGAAGGCAGGATTAGGAGGGTACAAAACTATCAGTACAGGGGGAGAGGGTCTAGATGAACTTAGTAAAAGGGTACATGAGTACCTAGAAGAAAGTGGGGTCAATTAAAAACGAATAAATATCTATAAATGTATGTATGACAGCTAATTGTAGGATCAAGTCCTTGAACAACTGACCACGAATTACTCGTATATAGATTAATGAGGATTATGCTAATTAATAATTCATTTAATTAGCCTCTTTATTTCAGAGCATAATTGTTCCAGTCCACACACATTAATGACCATGTTGTATTCCAATAAAATATACAAAAATCTAAAAAAAACTTGTTGTGCTCTTACTAAATATTGTAAAAAAAAATACTTATAATTCCGTTCATAAATTTGACAAAAAAATTCTTTAAACATTGACATACAGGGTTACCCACACATGATGAGTCTTTAGAGACGATTGTATGGAGTTTGTTTAGTCCGTTTTTTTGCTTTCAGGGTTTATTTTAGGCCAAAACTGGCTTGTTTATGCACTTGATAGTTTACTAAACCAGCAAAATACTCAATTAAATGCAGAAACCAAAAATCAAACTTTAAATTGTCATATATTTAGAAATTTGGGTCGTCTTTACAGTCTCATCCTTTGTGGGTAACCCATATAAAAAAATGTCAATGATCTGATTGAACAGGTTTGGCCCAATCTTTTTTGGAAACTGGCTTTAAAATCTTATAAAGTCACCTCAAAAAAAGTCGTTTTAATTTTGGAATGTTTCAGTTTGACAATGAAATCAAGAAAGTTTGAAATAGGATTTTTAAAAGTGTTTACAGTGAGAACCAGAAACTGCGGACTCTTATTGTCGTCTTTTTTCTTCCTTCCACCTAAATTTTGCCATGGATTTGTTAACTGACATATTTCCATGACACTTTTTATAACTAGTACTATTGCCAATTACAGAATCCTTAGCGACATTTTGTAATCAAATCAAGAATTCCAGTGTTTTCTGGTTACCACTGTAACCACTGTAAAGTGTAGAAGGAGGTGAGTGGGAGTGCCGAAGAAGCATTGTTGCAAAAAGTGCCGGAAAGTTGACTTTGTGACATCATTTGCGGTACGGACTAAAAACGTGTTCGGGGTGCCTTCCCACCCACCCTCACTAGGAGCCTTGATATATTAAGTTTGAAATCTAGTTTATCTTTTTATTGTATACCAATGCATGGTGTTAATGGATGCGGAGTGGAGGGAATACTGAGGTGGTGGAACATGGGATTGAGGGATTACATCCCGTGGGAGGGGGGGGGGGGGTAATTAGATCTTATTGGAAAATGGACAAACGTCCTAAATACCCTTTATCCTTTCTATTCATTTGGCAACAATTATACAGTCGGACCCATAAAACTGTGGAAATGGAAAAATTCTCTGACTCCAGTTTCGATTTTACAGTCTCTTTCAGCCTATATCTTGTTTATATATAAAGCCGCGGTAACATCTATCTTTCTATCTATCTCATTATCCAATTAGAGATAAATCCTTATATCGGCGCTATAACAGTGAATGGAAATATTTACTTCTACTGAAACTATGGTGAAATTAGTAATCTCTGTTTGTATGTCCGATCTCAACTCAAGAACCCCTCAGCCGATTTGCCTCAAATTTTAATTGGGGAACTCTGTGGAAACATTGGAATGTTCTTGCTGGGTTTAGAAGTTCTTATAAAGAAACTTTGTTTCAAGGAAAAGCTGGGTTTCCAGGCTAGTATTCCTATGAACATTAAACG
Source organism: Eurytemora carolleeae (assembly GCF_000591075.1). Taxonomy (NCBI): domain Eukaryota; kingdom Metazoa; phylum Arthropoda; class Copepoda; order Calanoida; family Temoridae; genus Eurytemora; species Eurytemora carolleeae. Next base: position 394,139 of record NW_019396219.1, read on the forward strand.
CAGAAACTGTGTAGTGTCAACAGACCCAAATACCCTTTATATTCATATCAGCAACAATTATATTGTGGAACTCAAGGTTAGAATGCAAAAAAGTTAATTGGAGTTGCGTATACTCTGGGGTCATGTTGAATCCAGTTCTCTCTGGGCGGAATTTGTAAACGAGAATAGATGCATCAGTGTTCGTTTAGTATCCGAGGAGGATAAAAGCATTGAATTTTGAAAGTTTTGATAATTCGCTTAATAATTTCTAATGACCAGAATATTTCATTAATTCTTATATGAAACATGGATCCCATGTCAGACTGTGACATCCGTCTTTTGTTTACATTACCTCCCAGAGACAGTACAAAATATGCTTACACCTCTGAAATAACTTTCCTTGCATTATAACCTTGGTGGGACCCATTACACTGAGGATTGGCAAGAAGGCTGTTGGACTTTTGCTGTAGCACAACATCAAATACACAGAAGATTGCTTAATTACGGTCTTCAAATTCCACAGTTTTGTGAGTCTCACTGTAATCTAAAAAAATATAGATCTAGACTTTTTTAGGAAACGCGCTCCCTTCAAACAAAATTTTTTTTTGACTTAAATGAAAATTATCATTTGTCAGAATCAAAATGCAAGAGACATCTTTCAGGACTCAGGATGGATTGGTAAAATTCATCTTAAAAGCTAAAAACTTCCGTCGGAAAAATTCCAAGAAAAATGTTTAGGACTTTTCCAGCCCCGAGCAACACTTTCTGAAAATAGGGCAAGAGAGAATCCTGTTATCAACCAAGAAATATTTTCTAGCAATTTTTAGGAAATGTTTTGAAATCTTACGTTTTTCCAGATTGTTCCCGGAAAAACTCACTTTTTGAATTTTTGAATAATTACAAATTTAGATTTAGTTTCATGACTAATGAAATGCCCAAAAATCTGTCCATTTATAAAGAATGTGTTACAATGATTAAAATAGTTTATTAAAAAAAATATTGCATAAATATGGCTGGAATATGGCTCTGTACACAGTAGTTAAATACACTAGCCATTTTATACTGTACAATGTACAATTATAATGTACACTGTACATTGTACAGGTTGGGTAAAAGTAAACAATAAAATTGACACACTAAAAAATTCAGATTTTATATTTTGATGATATTTGGTTCAAGAATTAAACATCAGCAGCTGCAGGAGTTGTATCCTTTACATCCTTCTTCATCTCGATAGTCTCCTGAAAAAAACATTGTTAAAGGGAGTGTTCGTGAAAAATAAATTGGGGTATAGGCTTTTCACAAAATGCCAGTCTTTCCAAATCAATCTTAACTACAAAAAACGCACTGTATTTCAAATAGGGTGACCGGCGTAGCAGGCACCCAACTAGGACATATATATATACAAGGTTCATGAACGATAAAGTTAATCTTTTATTTGGTTACGAAGTATGCATAAAATGATTATAATAGTTATTAGAAGGAATATAGATAAGGTATCAGGTTTCCCTGAAATAATACTCGGGGATATTTGTTACAAAGATATTGAATTGAATTCGATATCGATCGCTGCTAATTTTACTTTTTTCTGTTATAGATTAATTAATTCTACAGAGAAAAAGCCGACTACGCGTAAATCCTTTGGGCTTCTGCCTCAGGGTTATTGTGAACGAAACACGCATAAATATTGAAAATACGACATGTAGTGTCCTATCTGTTATTCTAATTAATCAATGGAGAAACTGGTTGAAAATTTCAAATGACTCTACATTGATAAGGTGTATGTTAGCTTCACAACCGGTAACCAGTAACTTTGAAAGCTAAAGTCAGTCAAGCATGAATTTTTTTAAATTTCTGATATGGCTTAATCAATTTTCATCTCAATCTGAAGTGATTAGGCTAACAAATACTTATGATAACACATATTTATGTAATATGTATATATATGTAAACGAACTCAATATACACTTTAGTCTAGTTAATCCCCGAAATTCTTAAGATCTTCAAAATTTCAACATTTAATTTCCCCCCCCCTTCCAAAGTTAGAGCGAAGGGGGGGGGCAAAGCTGTTCGAAATAAGCCAGAATAAATAATTTATCAATTTAAGACTATCAAGTCGTTCTTTAAGATCTTTGCATAGTTGGCAGCATTCATTTGGCAAACAAATTTTAGCAATACTTTCATGAACAATATTCGCAAAATATTCGCAAAATTGTTCCAGTCCTGGCATTTCCGAAATGTGGTCTTTTTGTGTGTTAATTATAACCGAAGATATGAATGATTTCGTTAACAATTATGACAGTGTCCTGGTTTTATTTCATAAATCGAAATCTAAACAAAATTTTCAATGTCTGTCGTAATTTTGAAAGCAAAAAAACAGGCAAGGGTTTTTTGGGATTTTAGTTAAATGAAAAATAATGTTAAATTCAGGAATTGTCATAATTATTTAAAAGGCGACTTTTCAGTCTTAAACCAAATAATTTACATTATTGAGATCAGAACTTAACTGATTGTCCTTTCTGAAACGTGACTTAGCCCTCTACCATCGAAACCAAATAATACCTGCTGAATCTCTTCTGGTGTCTGCATGCTAGTCCAGGCCTTGTGCCGCTGCTGGGTCATTCCAATCACATGAACGTGCACAGCCTGAAATAAATGCAAATGTTAAATGTCGTCTTACGTCAAAACAAGATTTGGGGAAAAGGAGTAAATTTCATAATATTTGAATTTAAACCTTTACCTGATATTTCTCAAACTTTGGGGGCATAGGAAGGATTTGGTAGCCAACCCTATCTCCAGCTCTTGGCTCAAAATCATTATCTAAAATACAAGAGAATAAGTTTAATCTTTTTATTCAGAATAAAATTTATTTTTAAAATCTTCCTTCAACTTTATCTTTCACATTTTCGTTGATTAAAAACAAAAAAACTAAATTTTTAGTAAAATTTATTTAAAAAGAACAAATTTTGATTCAAAGAAGGGTTTTCAGACTATAAATCTTCATTGTATATAATCAGTTTAATATAACAATTTTCATTGATTTTTGCAACAAGAAAACTTTGGAATCATTTAGTTGCTAGAAAATAATTTGTCTAAAAATAATAAATTTGAAGTTCATAAAATATTGACATTTTCTTATTTTGAATCTTGAAGAATCAGTTCAAAGGTTGAATTATAAATACAAAATTTTGAATTTGGTATTTTTGCAATTCTGTTATAAGTAAAGATCGTTAGTAAGTAAGTAAGTAAGTAATTATTTATGAAATATAACGAAAACGTACAAAATTGAGTGTTTCAGGAGAAAATATTTGAAAACCTCCAGAAATAGAGGTTGTGGGAATATTTTTCCCCAATTCTAAAGGAAATTAAAGAAAAAGGAAAGGAAAAGGAAAATTACATATTTATTAGTTGACACTACATTTAATATAATTGGTGGTGGATTGTTAGTATGATTCGACGATGAACTAACAACTTTTAGAAATAAAAATTAAAGATTTTTTTGAATGTTGAAAATATGAAATAGGCTAATTGGGTTGTGAAAAAGATTTTAGGTTTTACACAAAAAGGGCATTTTTAAGCAGCTTTTTTATTATTATTTTTTTTGACATCCGTAATGTTTAATTATATATTCAACTCTCTTTAATCTTTTGAGTCTTTCCTTTGTGAAATTGTCTTTGCCTTCTTCGATTATTTTGCAAACATAGCATTTGTTAGAATTAAAACATTGGTTCTGCAGATAAAATTCGAATTGAGATTGATGATCAGTTGAAAGTTAGGGAAATTGTGAGGAGGAAGCAGTCCAATCATATTAGATTTTACTCCAGAAATATAGAAATCGTTTTTGTTACTAAGATTTTGCGTTTTTCATATTGTTTGATAATTTGAAATCTTTTTTAAATGTCGAAGGTAGTTGATCTCCTTTAAATTAAAATAAAATATTAAAAATTTTATTTTTTTACATTGCACAATTGATGGTTTAGTTTTTATTAGACTTTTTGAATTCATAACACGTCATATACCACTCGGGAGTAAAAGCTGTTTTAGCCTATACCCATTTTACTTCGATTAGCGATTAATAAATTAATATTTTTGTAAAATCTGAAAACTAACCAATATCTGAGATATGAACGAATATGTTTTCCGGTTCTTTATCCTCCTTCCCCTCCTCTTCACCTCCCTCCTTCATCTCCTTGTCCGGCTTTATAAATCCATGGCCACGAGATCTTAAAAATACAAAAAATTAAATTAAAAAAAACAGTGTTCTTTTCATTTGCAACACGAGGGTGGGTTTAGGAAAAAAAAGGCAATGTTGAAAGATTTAATTCATGATGAGGACTTTTATAATTGAAGAAAATTATTAGATAATGGACAAAATAAGTACTGTAATACTTACAAATAAATTGTACAAGAAGAAAATATTGAGAAACAAAATAGTAAAAATGTTTATGTAGCTGTAAATTATTTTAACTTTTACCATAAATAATACTTTATACTACACTATACATTACAGTTTTCATTACCTACAGAAACTATACAATAATTCAGTGTTGTAATAAATATAGTAATGACACCATATCTTGGAAACCTGAACCTAACTGTATATTTAGTAATAACCGTAATTAACATGTCTTGTATATAAAACTATAATATAGTTAGTTGAATATGAGCTCTGTTTGATTAGGGTCAGAGTAATATTGCTTGGTAGAGAGTATAGAGTTCTATAGCTTTGTGTCTCGATAAATACATACTTAAAAATACCTGTGAGAGTTATATTTGGATTGATACATACTCAAGAATACAGATGAGAGAGAGTTATATCTGGATTGATACGTAATGAACAATACCTATGAAAGACTTATTTTTGGATTGAAACTCAAGAATACGAAGAGAGTTGTACCTGGATTGATACATACTTAAGAATACCTATGAGAGAGCTATATCTGGATTGATACATACTTAAAGTACTATTGGAGTAAGGCATTTGTTACTCTGTTATTGAAATAAACTGTAACTGTGCCTGTAGTGCACATTACCTTCAGAGAAGTCCACTATGGTCCCTGTACACTGTACACTACCCGCAGAAGCACATATTTAGAAGTTAATGTAAATTGACGTAATTACAATTCCTTCGTTGTTATCTATATCAAATGATTAAGACAATCATGTTACGTATTTACCACACAGTTAAAGTTTATTGCACGTATTTATAAGATTAACAAGTATAGATATAACTTAGTTAAAGCTATCTCCACACATGTATACAGCGTAATTTAAGTTGAATGTATGTATTTAAAGGATTAAGATGGATATATATAATTGCAGGTAAATCTTATCACAATGCATATTTTAAGCATATTACGTAGTTCATGTTTAATATATCTAGGTATGCTCAGTTTAACAAATATGGGGATTGCTGTGATATTTGATACATGTACACTACCTGCATTAGTATACTATAGTCACTGTACACTACCTGCATTAGTATACTATAGTCACTGTACACTGTACACTACCTGCATTAGCATACTATAGTCCATGTACACTGTACACTACCTGCATTATCAAACTATGGTCACTGTACACTGTACACTACCTGCATTAGTATACTATAGTCACTGTACACTGTACACTACCTGCATTAGTATACTATAGTCACTGTACACTGTACACTACCTACACTAGCATACTATAGTCCATGTACACTGTACACTACCTGCATTATCAAACTATGGTCACTGTACACTGTACACTACCTGCATTAGCATACTATAGTCCTTGTACACTTTACACTACCTGCAGAAGTCACAATGGTCCCTGTACACTCTACACTGCCTGCAGAAGTACACAATGGTCCCTGTACACTACCTGCAAAAGTACACAATGGTCCCTGTACACTACCTGCAGAAGTACACAATGGTCCCTGTACACTGGAACTTCTTGATTCTTCCCATGAGGGAACTGCTTCGTTCATGTCTTAATTATATGATTGTTAATTTCATTTTAATATTTAAAATAACTTTATAAATAACTAGCTGTTAGGCCCAGCGTTGCCCGTGAAAAAAAACATACATTTTGAAGAGAAAGAAGTTCGCATTTTTTTTGCCTACGTCACCCCTGGGCTATCTGTGTCCACAAAAAAAGTTCAGCCCATTCGGTCCAGCCGTTTGGCCGGCTATAAAGAACATAAATACGAATAATACCAATAGAAAAATTAATTAATTAATTCGTGTTTAACTTACTTAGTATGTTTCTCTAGGGCACCATGTTCTTCTAGAATAGTATTGAAAACATCAGATTCTGAACAGGACATGCATCTTCTCC
>NW_019396220.1:0-24656 GCF_000591075.1 Eurytemora carolleeae
TGCAGATATGGGGATTACAAATTGGCGTGGTTGCCATCCCTACCCTCTATAAAGTGATCAGCTGATAAGTGTTAAACCAGCTTTTTCGTCCATGAAAATAGTGCAAAACTATACAGATAATATGCTTAGAAGTGATTCTGACTCTACTTATATCTTTTATTAAATTCTTTTTGGTTTCTGTACCCCCTCTCCTCCTGTATACCCCAGTAAAGCCCAGTACTTTGCAGTACATTGTAGCACCCTGTACCCTGAAAAGCACTATGTATACCCTGTCGCAATCACTTTCCATAAAAATATTTGGGAATTATAAATTGGTGTTTTTGCCATCCCTCCCTCCAATGACTCGCAGCTGTTTAGTTTTAAACCATCAACAGAATCTCTTTTTTACTGTTTTACACAAATGAAAATAATGCAAAACTAGAGTAAAGTGCAACCCAGAAAAGCTTCTATATAAGTTCTAAATATTTTTGTTTAAAATTAAAATTCTGTTTGGTCTGGTAACTTTTTTCTGCAGAATCTTTCCTGGTTTCTGTATGGTTTCACATCGGTATGTTTTAGGATATCTACTCGATATAAAGCAATAATTATCAATAATTATTTTGACTTAAACTCTTAACAAAGTCAATTTAGAAAAAAAACATGTCGGTTAAAGAAAGTTTTCTATAAATATATTCAATCACTCAGAACAAAAAGTTTTATCAAAATAAAACTTTTTTAGGGACGTTTTCAAAAAAATGCAAAAAAATATTTCTGACACCCCTTGGCTTAGTACGCAAATATAATTCACTAAAACCATGATTGATAATTATGGTCAGGGTTAACTAATATAGATTTTAAGCGAAATTTTCATCTTTCTAAATATCCCAGGGAAAGATTTTACAGGTTTTTTCTTAAACATAAGCAATTTCGGAAATTATTAGAATTAAACACTTTTTGAAATTTAAAGGGTTCTGTATAGTAAATCAAGTGGTTTCCCATTTTTATTGGAAGGCTACTTGAAAATGCAACTACAGTCCCTTTAACTGTAAATCCAGGAAAGATAAACCCAAACTTTTGTTCCAAAGTTTTTTTTTCTGTATTTGACCCTGGGAGTAAACACAAGGGGATATAAACAAACAAATGTCATAAACAAACTTGGCTAAACAAGAGACAAACAATGTTTCCTGTTTCAGGAATCCTCTATCAATGTTTGTTTGACAAACTGTGTGTTTGATAAAAAAATAGAACTAAATACCCCTAAAATCAATGTACAGAGTGGCTCACAAAACCTGACAGTTGGTATTCGACTTTAAGGTCGTCTATGATATGCTAAATGAAAACTCTAACGTCATAATCTCTATATTATTGCAAAACGATTGTGTTCACCTTTTATATTTAAACTTTGACTTTCTCAAATCTGATCTAGCTCATTTTTGAATCATCAGGTTGCACAGATATAAGGCTCGTAAAATTTCTTTAGTTTATTAGCTAATGGAAATTTTCATTAAAACCCCTTTAATATTTGGACCTAAGTGATTTGTTGTCGCTCTTAATTTGTTAGCAATCCAACTTTTGTTGCCGAATAAGAGATTTTTCAAAATTTTGTAATTAATCGTGTAAGCGTAATTTAAGTAACAATCCATGCAAAGATGAAAATTCCCGATAAAAGCTTTGTCTAATCAACACTGCAAAACAAGACGTGCAATGATTCAGTATTTTTCCAACTACTCTTTTTACCCTTGCATTTTATATGCCAAGGGCTACAAAAAAAAAATAATCGAGGTGGTAAGGTAAAACCAAACCCAAGGCGTTGCGACACTTTAAAGTCAAGGCTGTCAAAAACTTGAATGACTAACTTTCAGAGTTGTCAATATATCAGTGTCAAGTATCAATTAGATATCCATTTTTATGATATTGCTGCAGAAAAACTTATAGGAATTATCAAAATAAACCCGTGTAAACCTAGAAAGACGACAATATCTTCCACATTATTAATCAGGTAAAGGTTTTAAAGATTCCGTTGTGAACCGGGATTGTGATCTTCAGGGTCACTTGAAGTCCCTTTAGCATAAAAGGTATTAAAGCTAAAAAACCTATAAACTACCATATTTGTATTCAGCGTGCAAACAAAGGAATTGTTTTCTAATCCCTATATCTTTGCATAAGATGTCGTGGACCTTAGATATTTCAAACTATAAATTCTGTTAGATCAAATAATCTAAGTTTGAAATATCAAAAAATTACATTATCAGGTTGCAAAGATATATAGATTATATAATTTGACTTCGTGGCAAAGACTCAGTTCCTTTGAGATGTAAAGGAAGCAAGTTTAATTTAAAACAATCTACAAATACTATTCAACCATGTTATTTTAGTATTCTCTTTTATTACCGGGATAAATTTTATACTGTGCTTTTATTATCCGACAAATTGTTAAAATATGCTTATAATGCCCCCGGGGGAACTATCGAGAAATAATAAGAAAACAATATTTTCATGTCGGACAAATATTTACTGAGTTTGCATTAAGGACTTATATATATGTGGCAAGGTATTGAAATAGTGTTGAAAGGGTGTGTGGTGAAACCTAGTAAAACTGTGAACGGTTTAAAGTGACTGTCTACATATTTTCGATTCAGTGTCCACTTTAAAAGTCAAATTTCCTTATTACAAAATACACTTTAAGTCAAAGCCTCCTAAGCAAACATCGTGGATAAACAGAGTGTCTCAAAAAACATAGGAATCAAGTGACACATTAGAGTTTTTGTCAAGAAGTATAGCAGTGTATAAATACCTAATTTCAAGACATAATTATGTCTATAAACAAATTCTAAACTTTAAAAGACAAAAATTCTACGAATCACTGTTTTCTACACTAGACTCTGAATAATTAACTCGACAGTCGTCAATCCCTAGCTGTACTAACTCTCCTGTCTCCTGCCCACTGACTACGCATATTCAAAAATTAGATTAGTTTCCTGAACTTAAAATGTATAGATGTTGATAGAAACTAACTACTTTAGTAAACAATGAAAATAAAAAAATTAAATATGTAAAAAAATAAAACTATGATCAAAACAATGAGAATTATTTTTAAATTTACAGATCTGAGTTTATTTTGTTAAACTTTGATTCAGATTTTGTAAACCAACCAAAATTCTTGATTCATCTTTTACAAACCAACTATAAACATTATACTTTTATTACCCGACTAAATTTTTATATTCATCCGGGTACTTTTCTCGGCATTTATGGCACCAGCCATACATTACATCCTTAGGGTCTCCTTTCTAGAAAATTTAAAAACATTTTTTCGTAAAATTCAAATAAACTTTATCATTATATTTTTGTCAATTTACACAAAAAAAACCGGCGGAATAAATGTTTTCTTTGTTTTTCCTTATGCTTAAGAAATGGCTTAGGATTTTTAATTTGCAATTATTGTTCAGGGCATTTTTTAAGAACCAGTTCAGTTGCAAATTACAAAACCCCGCGACATTCTATGATTAGAAGAAAAAAGAAAACGACGAAATTTCCTAAATTCTTTGCTTTGCTTTCCCCTTTAGGTTTGAAAAAATACACTTTTAAAATTATTTGTTGAGAAACAAATAAAGAAATATTGGACAAAACAAAAACCGAAAGAATTTAGAAAATGTTGCTCGATATTCCAAATAAAATGTTAGGTATGCACAAAAATTGTGAGATATCCCAAACATTCGTTTCTAAGATTTTTGTAATTTCCAAAAGCTTTCGGCCATTTGATATTGCAAAAAAATTGTTAGGGTTTTTACTTTTTTCCAACGGTGTATAACATATTTAATTATATTAAACATTAACTCAAACAAATATCACAGACCTTATTCAAAAGCAAAAAATAGGTCTGAAATATTTTAACATATTTTCTAAAACCTAAAAACTATATTGCTATATTTCTATTTCAGCCTGCACAGATGTTAAGATTCGCTTTTTTTATAAACTATAAAAAATTTGATCTATCAAAGTCAACAGCTTTAAGATGAGGTCATTTTAATTTTATTTTCATTTCAAAGCCAAAAAATTTTATGTAATCATAGATTACAATTTTGGTGATGAATGCATGATAAAAAAATCGTAAACCGTTGAAAACTTTAAAAATGATAACTTTTTTGGGCTTGATGAAAATTCACCAAATGGTTTTGATCTCATACCATTCTTAATATATATTTCCTTGAAGGGTTTGTTTATTGAATACATCCCCAACTTGAGGAATTAGGAACACAATTAAGATAATCCTAACTATAAAAAAGTCCTGCCTGAAAACCCGGATACATTAAAGTGTATTTTCAAATATGTGAACAATCATCTTAAAGGGGTTTGCACATTAAAACATATAGGCCAATGAAAAGGAATAGTTGCAGCTAAGACCATGTAACACTAAACATGTTACTTTTATATTGAAAATTTATTGAATTCACCAATCTCTCTAAGTATTGCCGAATCATCCACAAATTGTGCAAGCTTGGTTTTTGCTCTCAAAGTGTTACTTTAGTGCAAATTTTTTAAATAAAATTACTTCCGGCCCTCAAGTTCTCAAAATATATTTTCAATATTTGGATTATGGAGGCACTCTTTAGGAAATCTCATTTACCCATTTGAAAACTGAAAAACACCAAAAAGATGCTGTGTTTCCCCCAGGAACTCAACATATCAAACCATGTTTCTCCCAGGAACTCAACATATCAAACAATGTTTCCCCCAGGAACTCAACATATCAAACAATGTTTCCCCCAGGAACTCAACATATCAAACCATGTTTCCCCCAGGAACTCAACATATCAAACAAAGTTTCCCCCAGGAACTCAACATACAAACAATGTTTGCCCTCTTCCATATAGTCCTTCTATGGAGGGGGTGAATTTAAGCTTTGCGCAATCGACCCCACTTAGATAAACCATGTGTAGAGTAGACCCTCTCGTACCACTGCGAACGTGTTTTTAACTTTTTAAAAACTTTTCTCAGTTTTTGTTTGCCATCTTTAACAAAGTTCAGACTTACATGGTCTCTCAAAAGGAGGGTATTTTTTTTAAATCCCACATATATTTGTTGTACAAGATTACCAAAAAAAGAATAAGACTTTTGAAGCTCAATGAAGACTTTCCAGCATTAACTGGAGATCGGCAGATTTTGAACTTTTACTTTGAAAATGATATATATTGCAGGAATCTAAAGTTAAAACTTTGTGTGAAACGGCGCAAATCTCTATATCCACTCTGACAACTTTAAAATTATTAAAGATAAGATGCGGTCACTACGGAATATCCAAGAAGAATTAAATAAATCGAATCACAAGATGAAGGAGATCAAGGAGATCAATGCTAATTCACAATACAAAAGATGAAAATAATACCTACAGTTTGTATGTAGATTTGAGTTTTGGGTAATTTGTATAGTCTAAACCTTTGTGGGTAACCTTGTACTAAATATTTTTAAAAAACATAAGTATTAATAATATAGTGTTGAGTAAAAATACCCTTCTTTGGATTTCGAGGTTTGGAAACGTCAAACTGGAGATCTAAGAGGATAGGTAATAAGGGTTTTTATTGATATTTTCTGTGACGCTAAGAATTAGTTTTATCAAAACAATAACAAAGATTGTAAACAAGAAGGCCATTGTTTAGCAGTTCTAATACGTTACAGTTAAATATAAATAGACCCTATCTCCTAACCAGAGTTTGCTTATTGTGAAACATTATGGGCACATTTAACCGTAATATACACTGTGAACTGCAGTCTTATGTAAAATTTTAAACGATTTAAACAAATCTTATTAAAATCTTACTTTTCAAAGCTTGCATTTTTCCTTTTTTCTATAATAATTCTGTTCAAGTATCTTAGAAGCTGAATAACAAAAATGTGATTTGGATTATTAAAATATTTAGATTTAGCTTTCTAAAATATTTGGTTTTCTAATCTTATGCAAAAATCTATTATCTTTGTATCTCTAAACATTTTACAGACATCTAGTACATTTTGCATGCAAGAGATTTATACCGTACACCTTTCAACCTCAAGCCTTAAACACATTCGATACATTAATCAACCAATCAATATATTCATTCGGATTATTTAAATAAATTGAAATGGTTAAAAAGTATAAAAAGTGTTTTTCGATCTTCTAAAGCCAGAGATATAAGTTTTTCGTAGTTTTTTAATAATCTATTCCCCTTGTGTTAAGTTCCTATTTCCACTGTATTTCCCCTTGTATAATCCCCCCTCTATCCCTCCTGTGTCATCTTGTAACCCCTTCTATACCATCCCTTCTCTTATGTTCTATTCCACTGTATTTCCCCAATGTGATCCTATGTAACCTCCCTGTGATCTCTTGTAAACCTTATGTATCTCCCCTGTATCTCCACTGTACCACTTTGTATCCATCATTATCCCATCCCTCTGTATCTCTTTGTATCCCCCTGTATACCTCTGTTTCCCTCTCGAATCCCCCTGGATCGCCCTGTATCCCCGGCCCGCTATCCCCTTGTATCTTCCTGTACATCCTATGTATCCCCCTGTACCCTCATGTATCCCCCTGTATTCCCCTATATTCCACTCAAATCTCCTGAATCCCCTGTATTCCACTGCATTCCTCTGAATCTCTCTGTATTCCCCTGTATTCCCTTGTATCACTCCTGTATGCCGAGTCCATGAGTGCCCGATCCAATCAGGGTTCAGTGATGGAAATATTTACTTCTACTGAAACTATAGTGATATTCCCCTGTATTCCCCTGTATTCCCCTGTATTCCCCTGTATTCCCCTGTATTCCCCTGTATTCCCCTGTATTCCCTTGTATTCTCCTGTATTCCTCTGTATTCCCCTGTATTCCCCTGTATTCCCCTGTATTCCGCTGTATTCTCCTGTATTCCCCTGTATTCCCCTGTATTCCCCTGTATTCCCCTGTATTCCCCTGTATTCCCCTGTNACCCTTTGTGTATCCCTTAATCCCCCTTTATCCTACCTTATCTTCCTCTGTACACTCACAAAGTGCAACAATTTTCATGCAGTACAGGCACTTTCCACACCCCTAGATAGTTTTCATTGATTATTTATTATTTTATTATTTAACATTTATCATTTATCATTTATCATTCATTATTGATTATATTAATTTAGCATTTACCAGTTATTTTATACATGTTTCTGCATTTATTATTCATCATTTATTTTATATTATTTATTTCTCATCATTAACCAATTATAACATTTTTGTATTTATCATTTTTCATTTAATATTTATTATTAACTACATATTTATTCTTTATTATTATTTGTTTTCATCTTTATCATTTCTTGTTCATTTTTATTCTTTATATGGAGTATTATCGGACGAAAAACAGCAACAAAAAACTTTAAAAGTATGAATCTTGAAACTGTAGAGAATCTTGAGAATGGAATTCGAAGGAAGAGTAGAATCGAATATATTTAGTATTCTTGTGGCTTCTCTCTGCAATAGAGAGAATAAAAGATTTATAGAGTCGTCATTTCATCAGAAATTAAAATGAAAAGAGGCCTCTAGAATTGTTAAAAATTGCATCAAATAGACTATACATTTTGTTTCTACCGTCGTAAAATTAAAATAAATAATTTACTACGAGAGTCAGCATTGCATTATTTAAATGTCGACTCTGTTATCATTTATGCCCTTTGGTTTTTAGTTCAGTTTCTGTATTTAGAACTCCTAGACAACTCATTTTAAAATCTAACACAACTTTTATACTAAAATCCTCTGGTTCTCTAGTTCTTAAATCATCTATTTCTCTAGTTTTTAAATCATTTGCTTCTCTTGTTTTGAAAATATCTGGTTCTTTAGTTTTGAAATTATCTAGTTCTTTATTTCTTAAATTGTTCAGTTCTCTAATTTTTGATATATATGATTCTTTAGTTCTTGAATGATTTAATGATCTAGATTTTAATTTATCTAGTTCGCTAGTTCTCTAGTTCTCTTGCTCTCTAGTTCTCTAGCTATCTAGTTCTCTAGTTCTCTAGTTTTCTAGTTATCTAGTTATCTAGTTCTCTAGTTTTTTAGTTTTTTAGTTTTCTTGTTCTCTAGTTCTCTAGTTCTCTAGTTCTCTAGTTCTCTTTTTCTCTAATTCTCTATTTCTCCAATTCTCTAGTTCTCTAGTTCTCTAGTTCTCTAGTTCTCTAGTTTTCTTGTTCTCAGTTCTCTAGGTATCTAGTTATCTTGTTCTCTAGTTCTCTTGTTCTCTTGTTCTCTAGTTCCCTTTTTCTCTATTTCTCTAGTTATCTAGTTCTCTAGTTCTCTTCTTCTCTAGTTCTCTACTTCTCTAGTTCTCTAGTTTCCTAGTTCTTTAGTTATCTAGTTCTCTAGTTCTCTAGTTCTCTAATTATCAAGTTATCTAATTCTCTAGTTTTCTAGTTATCTAGTTCTCTAGTTCTCTCGTTTCTAGTTCTCTAGTTCTCTTGTTCTCTAGTTCTCTAGTTCTCTAGTTCTCTAGTTCCCTAGTTATCTTGTTCTCTAGCTCTCTTGTTCTCTAGTTCTCTAGTTCTCTAGTTCTCTAGTTCTTTGGTTCTCTTGTTCTCTAGTTCTCTGGTTCTCTAGATCTCTAGTTCTCTAGTTCCCTTGTTCTCTATTTCTCTAGTTATCTAGTTTTCTAGTTCTCTTGTTCTTAAGTTCTATAGTTCTAATATTAAAAAGTTATGTTCTTACCTTTCTAACACATTTAACAGGTTTGGGAGGTGGTGCAGGCATTTTAATTATTTATTCTTCTGTTTCTGAAAATATTTTGGCTTATTAATAATATATTTACAAGGCAGTACTGCCTTAGACATCAACAATAAACAATAAAATACACTAATATTGAGAAACAAATGTATACAGATATGTATACAGATACAGATACAGATACAGATACAGATACAGATACAGATACAGATACAGATNGTAGCCTAGATATATAAACTGTATGTATCTTCGATACATAACTTGTATATAGCCTAGATGTAAACTTTATAGATTTTTAAACTGTAATATTTAGCCTAGATAATAGATACATAAATTGTTGTAGCCTATGATGTATAAATTGTATATAGCCTAGATGTATAAACTGTATATAGCTTAGATATATAAACTGTATGTAGCCTAGATATATAAACTGTATATAGCCTAGATATATATACTATATATAGCCTAGATATATAAACTGTATATAGTCTAGATATATAAACTGTATATAGCCTAGATATATAAACTGTATATAGCCTAGATATATAAATACTATATATAGCCTAGATATATAAACTGTATATAGCCTAGATATATAAACTGTATATAGCCTAGATATATAAACTGTATATAGCCTAGATATATAAATTAATGGCTCAGCTACATTTTGCCTGGTCACATTTCGCCTAGTAACATTTTGCCTAGGTAACAGTTCGTCTAGGTAACATTTTGCCAAGATAACGCTTGCCTAGGATAACAAAAGAGCGAATTTTTGCATAATTAATAATTTTTCTCAAAGAAAATTTAAAAAAGTAATGGCACTTTTGTTACCTAGGCAAAATGTTACCCTGTGCAACATGTTGCTAGGCAAAATTGAACTAGGCAAATAGTTACCAAGGCAAGATGTTACCTAGGCAAAGCTGAACTAGGCAAAATGTGACTAGGCAAAATGTAGCTGAGCCTCTGTAACCTAGATGTATAAACTGTATGTATCCTGTGGCCGAATTTAAAGAATTTGAGCGGCGGTTTAAATTTAAGCCGCGGTTTAAATATGGTTGGTTCCACTTAAAATTGTATCAAATGTTTCAAGACGGCGCTAAATTTAAACCGGGTTTTGGCGGATTTAAACCGCGGCTTAAATTCTTTAAATTCCATCTTTGGATATATAAGTTGTATTAATCCCAGATATATAAAAGCTGTATGTAGCCTAGCATGTAGCACTGGACGCAACATTTTACTTACCCTAAATGATAATAAGGCCAAAAAATCAAAAAAAAAAAAGTAGAAAGCATGACAGAATTTTACAAAATCGCCATTTAATTTTTTGTATAGAGAAGACACTTCGAAAAATGCTTCAACTTTCATACCAACCACAGATAAAATAGTTGTCCGTGATACCAACACATAAAGTGATGTAGCTAATCATTTGAATGCTGATTGTAAAACTCATATCATATTATATCATATCATTATATGATATGATTGCTTTACATTGACAATTAGAAAAAATGTAATCGTTTTCAAGAAACTAAATATTTCATCTAGGAATTCTAAGAAATGAGAAATGTTTACAAAGAGTATTTTTCACAAAAATTAAAAATGGCCGTAGGAAATGGGGTTTTTATTATTTTGATTTAGTTACATTTATATAAATATAAAGAATTTTGCCCAGGAATTTTGTTAAATTTACTCAAGTTCCTCGGAAAAGTTTACCGTGTTATATTATATATATATCAAAATTAGGGTTTCCACAAAACAGTGGATTCTCTTGCGCATCAGTTTCGTGGTTTTGCACGAAATGACTCTTTTTGAACGAAATTCCGCATCATTATCGTATCAATACGAAACCAGTTTTGCACGAAATTTCGCATTTATTTAAGATATATGATTTTTTTGCACGAAAATACGAAATTGAAGTCAGAATTTTTTATGATATTCCTCATGAATACAGGTGATTTTTGCATGTAGTTGTGCAATGCCCATGAATACGAAAAAAAAATCGAAAAATTTTCGCATGATTTTCGTGCAAAAAAAGTCCACTGGAAACCTTAGACAAAATAGCATATTAATTATAAGATGCAATTAAAATGGGTAAAAACATATGTATATATATAAGAAAATAAGTATTCAAAACACGATTTGAAGTTTTATTGTATCTTATGTGTGTGTATATATATATATATATATTATTTTCTTATATATAATCGAAAATAAGTATTCAAAACATGATTTGAAGTTTTATTGTATCTTAAAAAAAATCATTACTTAAAGATAAGATAATTTGTAAAAGAAAAGATAATTTTAAAAGTCAAGAAAGGATGATTTCTAAATAAAATATAATCATTTAAAGAAAAAATAATTTCCGAAAGAAAATTTAATCTCGGAAAGAAAATTTAATTTCTTACAGAAAACATAACCTTTAAAAAAAGATAATCTCTAAAAGGAAAGATAATCTCTTGAAGGGTAGATAATCTATAAATGAAAAGATAATATCTAAAAGGAAAGATAATCTCCAAAAGTAAAGATTTTCTCTTAGAGAGAAGATCATCTCTAAAAGAAAAGATAATATATTAAAGAGAAGATAGTCTCTGAAAGAAAAGAAAATGTTAGAAATAAAAAGATAATCTCTGAAAGAAAAGATAATCTCTGAAAATAAAGACAATGTCGGAAATGAAAAGATAGTCTGACAGGAGAATCTAATCTGTTTGAAGATTAGAGCTTGCAGCAGGAAGATTGTGGTGTCTTAAACTCTTTCAATTTCAATTTTCCTTTAGTTTTGAGTTTAAAAGAGTGGAAGGGGGAGGGGGAAAGAAAAGGTAAAAGGGGGAAAGAATGTTGGGTAATAGGAAGAAGGGGTTGGCATAAATGCATAGTTTTGAGAGAGTCAAGGGTGAAGGGGGGGGCTGGTTAGAAAGTTGAGAAATGGGGTGAAAAATCTAAAGGAGATTGAAAATAAGAAATTTTAAGAAAAAAAATGAGAAGGAAACGAAGGAGAATGGTGAGGAAAGTAAGGGAGGAAAGTCAGAAAAAGGTGGGGAATGAAGTGGGGATGGGGGGGGGGGAGGAGATGGAGGAGAGGGATGGAAAGAAAGAGGGGGGAAGTAAAGGGGGGAGGAATGGGAAGGGAACTTCTTTTCTGTTTCCAAATTGTATGAATACCTATTCTTTTTTGCTGCTTCAAGTTACATTTACAATTGTATGTCCATTGGCGCAATTTCTAACCAACTGGAACAAAACTGTCATTGGACAACGATCGAATCCATTTACTCCATTGCATCCAACTTTGCATCTATAAAATTCATAAAATATATCCAATCAAAAACCAAATATATCCAATCTATTAAATAGATCATATCCATCACATCAAGTTTATCCATATTATCCAATTTATCCAAATTAAAAAAAAAATTTATTTTAAAAAATTTTATAAATAAAAGTTCTTTTTAAAAGAGTTTCGCATCAAATATTTTTAAGGTCATGTATGTATGGAGGCATGTAAAGTTATAACAAGAGTTGTTCTCCATTATAAGGTTGGCAAAGTGAGGAAGTTTATAAGGTGTTATAATGACAGCCGATTTTTAGTGATGCTGAAAAATCCTAATTAACTCCCAGGCTCGAGGGTTAATGAACAAAAATCATTTACAAAAGCTGAAAAATCCAATCTTATGAAACCAACTTAGGGATCTCGGTAAATCATGTTTTATTTTGAATCTCAGAGAAAATGTATCTTCTGACTATTTCATTCTCCCCTCTGGCCCCTCCCCCTATGCATAAAGACAAAAACTGAAATATATTTGACATGGACATACAAATGTTCCATTTAAACCAATATTTGTCAAAAATACACTAAATTCTAATAAAAATTTTGATGATATTATTAGCAAAAAAATCAAAAATTTTTTTTAAGATGGTTCAAATCCTGATAAAAAGCCACCGCTTTCTAATATATTGACAGAACAGATAAATCCACGTGACTTAATCTCTGTCTGAGCTGAAAACTGAATGGTGGGCATCGAGATCAATGTTTACAATTACATATATCCTTAGGTAATTTAAAACCCTAGTTCATTTATTTCTTTGCAACTCGTAAATATACATTATTTAGTTCCTTGACCCTAGTTGCGGTCAACCTATTTACCTGTACCTTTTCATATCTAAATATAGACAGTTCAACACAGACTCTTGTTATTTATGGATTGTATAAACCTGGCAGGGAGGATAGACTTTGTGATAGATTGAACCAGCGTATTTAAGCTGATAAAGTATAAATTGGAGTTAGGCATTTTTCTACACTAAGATTAAATTAGTCTTTAAATTAATTAGAGATGCGCTCTTGAACTTTGGAAAAACCGGTTTTTAATTTTTCCGCATTTGTGGTGTCATATCAATTGGACTAATGATTGAATGTACGAACGTAAGTTATGGATTAATGTTTATTAAGACTAACGTTCAAAAGAACTATAGTCCTCAAATGTGATAAAATATGTTTTTAATAAGTTCATATTAACATGATTAAACTTATATTTGTTTAAATGCTCTAAAAGCCGGCTTATGAACAGCTGACTTCAGGTCAATCGGATATTAGTCCAATCGATATAGCATCGTATCTGTATTTCTATTTTCTAATCAAATGTTTCTTTATTACATATAGTAGTAAATGTGATATCCAACAAGAGCGGATTAAAAAGAAAATTAAAAGTGTTCACAGTGGATATTCAGATTAAGCGATTAGGATCAAGGATATCCAATTCTAAAATGTTCAGCTCTGAGTCTGGACGTATTAGCAAAGTTTAGTTTTATATGGGTTAACAAGATATGTATCTTAAAAATACATGATTAGGAGGCTTGTAGAAAGAAATACGAACATTCCAATAAATGGCTAATGCTGCAGATTTGTAAAGGATTACATTAGACTTTTCCTAATGATCCCAAATACATATTTATAATATATCTTCATTCTTCGTCTGAAAAAGAAGTTTTGCAGCTGGATTCTCCACTTTGATCAAGTGAGTTTTGGAGAAAACTTTGATTAGGAAGAGTACATTTAGGACAAAAATTGGAATGCCGATTAGCTTAAGAAGACGACTTCAAATCAAAAAGTGCCGGATAAGAATTTGTTCTTAAAATTTGTTTTTACATTTATAGAATTGTATATCGCCTTAATATTTGAAAGTATATTGCTTGTTTATTGCGAAATAGCAAATCTCAGAAAAAAGTTCAAAACTTACAGTGCCAGTTTACCAACGAAAACGACATCGAATCAAAACCTTTTATGAAAGGAACTTAGCATCGTTTTTACATAGAAGTTGACTGACGCCGTTCTTCTGTGATTTAGTCAGAATTTTGAAATTCACAATTTCGAAAGAAAAAAATTTTGTTTATCATTTCAAAAAAAAATGTAATTTCGAAATGTTTTTGCTAATTCAATACCAAGAACATGATTTTAGGTTTTATAAACAGATGTACTAATGTCCTTTGTTGTATACTTTATAATATTATGTAATATGAACAGAACGTACAACGTACAACGTAATTATTGTGTACAAGCTTAAGAACCCGGCACTGCCCAGGTTACTCTTATAGTTACTTCCGGCATTTACCCGCACTGCACTGGGTCGAAATTAAATTTTCGCTATTAAAGCCTGATCCAATCAGGGTTCAGTCATGAGTTTGTTGTCTATTCTGAACCAATTGAAATAGTATCTCATTATCTAATTAGAGATATGATCCTTCAATCGGCGCTATCAGTAAATGGAAATATTTACCCGTTCAGAACAGACATCAAGCACATGACTGAACCCTGATTGGATCAGGTGCTAATGGAATTGGTATACAAGTGTGCCCGTGTTATGAATACTTCATATATTCAATATGCATTGTAGAATTCCTGTTTTTATGTATAATAATACTAATATTGTTTTTGTCTTTCTCAGAAAAACTTGCCATATAAAGTATACACACATACTAAATATACACACACATATATATATTATACAATATACAAGCATACTAAATATACACACATATATATATTATACAGTATACAACCATACTAAATATACACACACATATATATATTATACAATATACAAGCATACTAAATATACACACATATATATATTATACAGTATACACACATACTAAATATACACACACATATATATATATTATACAGTATACACACATACTAAATATACACACACATATATATATTATACAGTATACACACATACTAAATATACACACACATATATATATTATACAGTATACACACATACTAAATATACACACATATATATATTATACAGTATACACACATACTAAATATACACACACATATATGTATTATACAGGGTGTTTCAACAAAAGTTTATGTCTTCTCAAAACTCTGATTTAATCTATTATTTTTTTTATTTAAATTAAAACACATTGATTCATATAGTCTTTATTTGTTAAAGTATCTAAATAGAGTATCTAACATAGGTTTGTTAAACAATTTAAAATGGCTTAAAGGGACTACATTGACGAAATTTCATGGGATTCTTTATTCATTAGAGTGACATGTCCGATTCACAATGGCAACCTGAAAAGCTTTGCCTAAAGAATGCATCAGATATTCATATTCAGATATCTTCCATATAATTGATCAGATAAAGCTTACAAGGGTACCGCTGTGAATCAATCTGTCCCCTCAGTACCTGGAATTCGCTTGAAATCCCCACAGTCCCTTTAAGATTCAAAGATTGGCTTGAAAAAATAAAGGATTGATAATATTCAAGAGAGACATTCGATGTAATTTAAAGTAACTCTCAATTTTCAGAGTGTCGAAATGAGTCATGACCAATTCAAAACAGTTCTTTTAAACTTTGTGTTTAATGATCAAAAATGTAAGCTCCGGCATTAACCAATTTTTGGTAAACCCTGTATTTATTAATAATATATCTTCTAGAGAGTAACGTGTAGATATCCTAACTAAAGATAACAAACTTTACAGAATTAGAGTTCTTCTGATTTTTGATCAAGGAACATGTGTGCAGGTTTGACCTGAATTGTTATGAGTTATGTTTTTATCAGAAATATTTTAAGTATTATAACTGCGTTATTGTTTTGATAAAACTATAACCGTAGTCCAACTCCAACGCCACAGTAAAATGTGTAAACAAAACATGTCTGCATAATGCATATCTTTGTTTTTATTAAACTATGGGCAGAACAATAACATTATTCCCGAGTATTAGATTTGACGAGGACTGTTAGTCAAGTAAATATCCTTATAATAATATTACATGTTACATATATATTACAGGAATAATTTTCTTATTTCCATCACAGCGGAGTTTATTTTCGAAGGGGCGGCTGGTAGCCCGGTAGAAACCCCAAAAAAACCTGCAAATTGTAACTGTTCCAATCTTTGGATCTCTGCTTTAAAGACCATTTTTTTTAAATTAGCTTTTTGGCTCCTTTAAGTTTGCAACTGTAGTGGATCTTTTAAAAGGGTTAAAGCATAACCCTGAAAGATTAATACCTAACACACAGCGCCTCCAATAAGTATTTAACGACTAGTATCGATTTAAGAATATTAGGTCAGAAAGCTGTGTTTAATTGGTAGACTAACGATTAATAATGTATATTAATGCCCAGTTTAAATACGAGGGAAAAGCAAGCTTTCCACTAAATATTAAACTTTTCAAATTTTTCTAAAAGCGCATTTATAAATTTTAAAGATTTTTTAGGGCAAATTAAAAATGGGAATTTTAAAAATAAGTTTTTCCAAAAATGTTATGAAACCCCAAAAATATTGAAAGAAGAATTCTATTTCGATTTTAAATGTTTATTAATTTTTTTTTTCTTTGTCTACATTCCCTTAACGTTTTAATTTAACTAATACAAAGTAAGCTATAGCTATTATTGTTTAAGTTTAAATATAATAATTAAATGTAAGCTAAATTAATTCCAGTGTTTACAATTAATTGTTCAGGATCTAATATTAATTAACTCTGTACTGCAACAGAAAATTCAATCTAAGGAAACTAATTAAATTTAATTAAATTTAATTAAATTTACGCAAAATGCATGTGTACTGGACTTTTGGGAAGGAATGTATGTAAGCTGTGAAATTTGTTGGATCTATACGAATTCAAGTATAACAGTTTAAAAAACTTTTTTTACTGGAACTTATCCGCAAAGAAAATTTACTGAGTTTATGATGAAAAACGACGATATCGGTTTAAGGAATTTTGAATTCCCCAATAATGCCTTGAAAAAACTCCAGAATACAAATAAAAACTATTAAAAATAATTTTTTTTTGTTTTTTAATATGTTTTGGTCAAAACTAAAGGTAAACTTTTATAAAATTTTAGTCAATATTTTTTTATTCTAGAGTGTCAGACCAAACTCTTTGAAATCCTTGATTTATTCCACCCTTTTTTTAAATCATTAGGCTACCCACTGCCGTCATCAAAATGACTTCAGAATAAAATTTTACACAAATTGGGCAACTTCCGTTTTTGAAATTATTTTAAGAATTCTATTGGATTTTTTTTAACGATTTACAAAAAAAGTTCTTTTCTTTTTTGTCAGAATTTCTTCATAAGATAAAAAGTTAACCCATTAGTGACGAGACGGTCAATAAGAACCTGTTTTAGTACACTGTATTCTATAACTTTAAAAAAAAACTTTTTTGCTACACTCTGTATTCGTAAACTTGCATAAAATGTGTTGCTAATTGTATTCTAAAACCTGAATACACACCACCGACACCACCTTAGCTTTACTGTATTTTAAAAATTGAATAAAAACCTCTTTTGCTATATATCTTATTATAAAAGTTGAATAAAAACCTGTTTTTCTACACTGTACTTAAAAGTTGAATAAAAAATTAATGCAAGTTAACTTGGCTGCGCCAGAATAACACCAGATGTTAGATTCTCACACAAAATAATCAAACACTGAAAACCTCGTACATAAAATGTACACTAGGAACCATAAAACCTCGTACATAAAATGTACTTTTGTGGGGTGGGGTGGAGAGTGTGTGACATCCAGTTCTCGTTAGATCACTGAAATTCAGCACACTTGCCCTCAACCAGTAACTGGATTGGTGTCCAGACTGGTGTTCACGGGTTCGATTCCAGTACTCCAGACAAACCTGTGGTTTCAAAAACATCTGAAGATCTTTGCCAAAATATTTCATATTTTTGTTAAAAACTGGATTTTAAATCTCAAAAACTTATATGTTTGTTTGTAACATTTCAAAAAAATATTAATGAATATTTTACTACTTTGATCCAATTATTTGATAAATTCATTATTTTTCAGTGCGTCTATAACTACTGCTATTTATACAAATTACAAATTATTTGAAAAATAGGTCAATTGATTATAAAAAAAAACAATTTTGTGCGTTGAAATTATCATTCTAAAATTCTAAAATGTCCACATGCAATTCGGAACAGAATATTCAGGACTCAGAGGAGGCTTTAGGGGCAAATTTTAAACATGACCATGCAACATATTCCCCCTGACCAGGAGTTTGACATTTTAACAACAATGACCAAAATACTTTTATAAAAAATTCCAGGTGTGGGGGTTATAAAAAATTTTGTCGCGCATGTGTGCGCACTTTTCCAATTTCAATCAAGCCCACACCAAATTAAAGATAATCTTGTTGAGTTCTAAAGGAGGGGTTTCGAAACTGGCAGAGTCAATTTTCCGAGGAAAAGGAGGGTGTTTATTTCCCAAGCAACAGTCCCAGTCAACTAATGTTCTCAAATTGGCGATGGTTCATAGGATTCCCACTTATCCTCGGTCTATCCCATAGGCGACAATATCATAAACACATGTACTTCAATCCTAAAAATTAAATGTAAATAACAATAATTGTTACTAGGGTATGAATATAATGTCTGTGATTATCAGTTTTATTATTATGAAAATGAGTTTACTAGTGGAGGGTAATTTGTGATAAGCGGGCTATTGAACGAAGTGAACAGTGCTAACACAACGTTTTTATCTTCTGAAATAAAATGACAATTGATTGCAAAAATTTATAAATAACTAATTTTAAGGCTGAGCACTGCACGTGAGGGTGTTTACTGATCTGTCGGAGGTAAAAAATGTTTGGTTTGGCCACCAGAGAAATATTGGTCAAAGACGACCTTGCAGCGGAGTAAGCTCATTTGTTTTGGTTAACAAATTTGTATATTTGAATAAGAAACTAAAAATGTTTTAAGAATATATGAATATATTTTTATCAGTTCTATGTTTAGAAATTTTGAGTTATGAGTATTTAACTGAGAAAATCTTGCCTTTCTTACTTAAAACATTTCATTTGATCATTTAAAGCATTTATTGTATTTGTCGTTTTCGTCATTAAAGCCAAGCCTGTGTTTAGATTTTGTCGTAAATTCTTTATATTTTGCCAGATAAAGGCTGAGAGAGCTGAGAGCAAATCTTTGTAATGTT
Organism: Eurytemora carolleeae; assembly: GCF_000591075.1. Taxonomy (NCBI): domain Eukaryota; kingdom Metazoa; phylum Arthropoda; class Copepoda; order Calanoida; family Temoridae; genus Eurytemora; species Eurytemora carolleeae. The sequence continues at coordinate 19,162 of NW_019396220.1, forward strand.
AATAAATTTTTAAAAAATCCCATTATTGATAAGATTTTTGATATTCGAATTAAAGCCTGTATTTTGAGTTTGAGGAGTGGATACTGGATATATTCTAGACTTCAGTCGTTGTAGCTGAGTCCTAATCATTCAAAGGTTTGGCCCTCGATCAGATGCAAAAATGTGACTGTGGTGTGTTCCCTGCAAGCTTTAAATGTTTTATTCTGGTGATTATTATCCTCCATATTGTTATTATTATTCACCAGAGACGTATTATTTATATTTATTATTCATTAGAACATTCCATCAATATACAGGCTCTCTTCCACACCCATGCATTAGACAATTATTCTAGTGAACAATACTAATACATTTTTCTAAATTCAGGGTCGCAGCAAGAAACTCTTTCTAAATATAACAAGGAAATCAGAGTAAATAAGCATTCAAAACCAAATTAGAGTCTGAAGGACATTAAATTCATCTTCATAACCCCTCTTCCCTCTCTGGACTATATTAGACTACAAAGCATCAATTTTTCTCATATGAATAATTATATCAATCACAGATAGGACAGAAATCACGAAATAGATTATCTATGTTTCATGTTTATTTGTAACTTTCCAACTCCAAATTCTATTTGTACTTACAAGTAGGGTTGTTAATCGTTTTTGAAAACGATCGTTAAACGATCGTTTTTTTCGTTTTCCTGTCGTTTTTTGTTTCGTTTTCCGATCATTTTAAAAAGAATAGTTTTAAAAACTTTTTAAAAAAACGATAGTTTTTAAACGAATGGAAAACGAAACAAAAAACGATAGGAAAACGAAAAAAACGATTGTTTTTCAAAAAAATGAAAACGTTAACATCCCTACTTACAAGAGGTTATCATTGACAAATGATGTTCTCAACATCAAACATTTGCAGCTGTTGTTGGTTAGTTCATATCAAAACGGGCCCGAGGGGTCAGTATTACTATTAACTGATTTTGACTTTAAATGTTTCCATTAATCAGCTCATGAAAACAGAAATATCAACAAAATTTTAAACCAACACAAAATTAAAAATGTTTGAAACAAAGGAACTGAGTCTTTCCAACAAACTCAATTTTTTTCCAATCCTTATAGCTTTGTAACCTGATGATGAAATCCTTTGACATTGCAAAATTAGATTATTTGATCTAACAGAATTCAGAATTTGAAATATCTAAGGTCTGCAACATTTGGTTCCAAAGATATACTAATAAGAAAATCAGAGTTTGTGGCAAAGACTCAATTCCTTTAGTAGGTGAAAGAAACGGTAATACGTATTCAAAGATTTGCAATAAGCGCCCAAAAACAATAATTTAATGTTTAATCTCCAGGTTGGCTTACATGACACTTAAATTAATCTAATTTGTGGCACATCCTCCAACATTTACTAGGACAGGGCTCAATTCTTATTTTCAGGTACCTTCTGTACAACAGAAAATATGATGATTACTTGAATTATCACTGGAGCGGGGTAGGCAACGGTAGTAGACTACGTTAACTAATAAAATATTTAACCGTCCAGATACCGGGTGTTAAATAACGCTCATCGTTCCAGTCTGTCAAAGAACAGATTATACTGGAACCAGAAAAAGTCCCATAAAATAAAGTTACAAACTGATAGGACTTTTTCCCGGATACTTTTATCCTATTTTTATACTTTTTAGTGCCAAATTTTAGGAATTTATTTTTGACACCTTTTTTCAGAGAACTTTTTTGGCGGTTAACGGTTCATTCAGAACAAAGGTGTTTTCATGAAAATTCAATTTCACAGAAAAATGAAACAATTGTTATCAGTGCCCAGCTCTATTCTCGAGGGACTTATTTTCTTACCTTAAATTCCTCCTTTATCCTTTATCCCTAGAGGGTTGAGATATTATTATTCTAACTCTAAAACTGTCATTGTGTATCAATATGGTGTTTACCATAAATATTCCAAAGTTTGACGCGGCATCATAGCTTTCAAGTTTAATATCTCCCACTGCAAACTATGCAGATACTCAACAGACAACACGAGGAGAATGGAAATAATTATACGAGAGTATTAGAGCATATCATCTACCGAATACTGCATCCAGCGTGTCTCCTTTATCATTCAATGCTTAAATTATTTGACATGCAATATTAATATTTTTCTTCTTATACTCCTATGACATGAATTACAAAATTAGTCCTCTTGCCAAAGAGAAAAATTACCATTTATTTCTAATTTGTGTTTTTGTTATCGAGTCTATCAATAGTTTAGTTTAAACAGATTTAGAAGAGAATATTTGAATATATAAATGTAGAATATATATTTGTATAAGCCTGTTCTGAATAAATATCAGTCGTTATATAACAATATATTCCACTTGCTACAAACCCTCCGGACACAGAATAATTCTAATTTTGTTCCAAGAGAAGAAGTTTTATTAAATCTTTAATTGATTTGGACTCAATATTATAGAATGAAATAAAATTTCCCAAGATATTAAAAATAGTTAAAACTACTTTATTCAGGGAATTGGCTTCAGAAAACGTTTTTACCTTACAATTTTACCTAGGCAGTGTTAAGCCTAGAAATGTACGTCATCTTATAACCTGACCGGCAAATAATTAAGATTACATCATATCATATTTATGTGTAAAAAATACTTTAAAATTGATAAATGGTAATTTATAAAGAGTTGAAAAATTAGTTCATTTAGCAAATATGTGTTTAATTTAAAATAAACATGGTAATTTTCGACGTTTTGTAGTCCAAACTTACGTTTGTCAAATCGATCAGATCAGAAGATATTTTCAATATCGGAGATTAAGAAGAAATTATTTATGAAGATCAGAAGAAAGAGAATATGATAGATTGGGTAGAAGGAATTATATGTAGATTAAAAAAGAAAGTATGGCAGAAGAACGGGAGGAGTGAAAGAATGATAGATCGGGAAAAACCAAAAGAGCTGAAGTCTGATAGGACGAGAGAAGGATGACAAAATGAAGTTTGGGATTATGTGCAAAAGATTCCATGCAAAAAGAAGAATTCACGTGTGGATGGGTTAAACATGGAAAACTAAGAGAAAACATAGTTTTGTAAAATGATGGAGTGACATATTAGTCTGAGATGATGTTGATGGATGAAATATTTTTACTTGTATCTGGAGTATACAGGAGTGTTTACTGTTAATATGGGTATACTCTGAACTGTGTAAAGTTAACAACTAGATCCAAACCCGAGGCTCATTCTTACCCTCTCCATACTCAATCCTCCACCCACTCCCCCCCCCATATCTACTCCAACCACTCTAAACACAACCCTCATATATTCTCCAACCACTCCCAACACAACCCTTATATCTACTCCAACCACTCTAAACACAACCCTCATATATACTCCAACCACTCCCAACGCAACCCTTATATATACTCCAACCACTCCCAAAAACTTATCTACTCTAAACACTCCCCACACTACCCCTATATCTACTCCAACCACTCCCCACACTACCCCCATATCTACTCCAAACCACTCCCCACACGCAGGGGCCTAACTAGGGGGGGTTATGGGATTAAGTAACCTTCTTTATCTACGACCACTACTCACACTACCCCCATATTTACTCCAACTACTTACAACACTACCCCCATATCTACTCCAACTACTTACAACACTACCCCCATATCTACTCCAACCACTCTTCACACTACCCCCATATCTACTCCAACCACTCCTTACACTACCCCCATATCTACTCCATCCACTCCTTACACTACCCCAATATCAACTACAAGCACTCCCAACACAACCCCCATATTTACAACATCCCCTCCCCCACACTACCCCCNTTATTATGTACTGACAACATAAATGAATGATTATATGGTTATACATAAAATTGCATGTTTCTTATTAAAAAAAATATTTTATAAAAATGCTATCTACAGTTTTATTTTTAGAAAAAAAATTCTTAAAAGTATAAAAAAAAAGTTTTCCAGTAATGCTAATATGATTTCATAAAATTCCGTTTTACCATTTAAATAAAAGGATTTTATGAAAATTATATCTACTTTACACTGATAATTTAATTTCTCAAAAATATAAAAAATGTTCTTCCGGAAAATACGTTGGATTTCTGTAAGGTTTGACTTTGTCAATGTAGTTAGTGAATATATCATAAGGTGTCCACTATAAATTGAGACTTTAGAAAAAAAGCTCTTAGTCGCTGATCATTGTTGATTTTTCATATTGGTAGATTTGCTATTTCATAAGTCTCAGTTTACGGTAGACAACGTTTAGTGTATAAATTAAGAGAGGTGAAAGCTGAAAGGTGGTAAAGGAAGCCTTTTATTTGATAGAGTTTGTTAATTCCAGAGATAATTGGAAAATTGAAATCAAGCCATAATTTGATATATTAAATAATTTGATATATAAAATAATTTGATATATATCGTGAATGGGATTGTACATGGTCTGGGGGGGATAAAACAAGTACACAAACGTTTCATAAAATTGCCTATAACACTATGATTTTGGCACGACGTGCTTTAAAGTTTTTGGACAGAAGGTTCTCGCCTTTTTAGATTATATTTTGTCCCTCGCTAAAGACAAGGACAAAACTAAAGAGAAAATTTCTGTCCAAAAACTTTATAACACTGTGAACTAAAACAACAGTGTTATAAATAATTATTATATTTTTTGAAAAACAAAACAAAGATATATTTTAAACATCAAAAAATACACATCAACACATATACAGATTAAAATATGTGATTCTTATCATCTACATTGAAAAGAACGGGCAATGTTAGCCTTTCTTCTGAAGTTTTAAAGTTTTAATATGACATCCAGTAATAAATTTGCCAGTTTAAAAATGTTCCCTACATTTGGAACTGAGTGTTTGCCACAAACTCAAATTTTTACATTTAATATTTGGTGATGGTGGTGAACCAAACCTCTGTAGAGTAAAACAAGAAGATGTTAGTGCCACATTTTGTTGAAGATATATTTCGGTCTGGGTTGACCCTCGTCAGTTCTAACAATGTGATAACCATCAAAATACCTGTTTTGGTTCTATTCTACTTAAATGCCGGTGGAAGACTGAGTTTTTTATTCAGCAGATTATATTATAGTGCAATTAAACGCTTACAACTTTTCCTTTCCAACAAGCTATTGATCACGGAAATTCTCCAATAAATAAAGAAATTACAATATAATTCGCATTCTTGATCAAGCACACCTTCAGGGTGGCCAAAACTTTTTTGAAAAAATTCGTACATTTTCAGAGGAAATCCGTACAATTTTCGAAAAAAAATCCGTACAATTTTCGAAAAAAAAATCCGTACAATCCGTACATTTTTATGAACAAATCCGTACATTTAAAAACAAATCCGTACAATTTTCGAAAAAATCCGTACAATTTTCAAAAAAAAAACCTGGAATGCGTACATTTAAGAAAAATAAAACCATTTTTAAAAATATTATTCAACACTGTCTCACCCCCCACCCATTCCCAACCACCT